>NC_068364.1:47483373-47673373 GCF_020536995.1 Dreissena polymorpha | reverse complement strand
TAAATAAACTCTGATACACACATAGACAGTTTGTATCATAATTACAGCGGTGAGTTGTTTACTAATTGGTTACTAATTGGCCATCAAAGGCCCGTGTCGGTAAATTAAAGGACCGATTCGGTAATTAATTGTTTGCTTATTACGTAAAGACACATACGGCTAATTGAAAGTTTGTGAGTCGATAGTAATGCATAAGCTTTTCTTAAGAGAAAAAGACCAACTTTATTTTAAATGTATTATTGTTCATTCATGTTTTATATTTATTAAACATAATGAACTATGCACACATGTTTTTATACTAAAAATAAATCATTTTATTTTATTATTACAAGCGCATACAGATGATTCATAAAAAATAACAACACTTCATGCTTTATGTTTATCGCATATATTACATGTACACTATTTACAAATATTAGTATACTAACGATAAATCATTTAATTTGTTTGTTATTTATAATCATAATTGTCAACATTGTTGTAATTTTCTACATTTATATATTTATATATTATCAGTGGGACGAAACGTCTACCCCTTTTCAACACAAATATCAGTGGCACGAACTGGTAGTGGCACGAAACGTCCATAAACCAATAGGATTAGCATGTACACGTTGTGACAATTTGTATTATTGTGGAAAAACATTGGCTCACAGTTATTCAAAGTAACAAATTAAGTGATGACAGTCACAACATTTATTTGACCCAGTGAAACCCCTGAATTTATTTCATGTTTTCTTCATTTCTTCTACAAGGCCACTGATGCTTAAACTGGAACCGGAAAGATTAACATGCAGTTCAATGATGATAGGTGATAAAAAAACATCAAAATCCCTCCCCCCCCCACACACACCGGAAAGAAATATGATATCTTCATATCTCTAATGCGTGTAGTCGGATGCTAGCCCAAGTCGGTTATGAAATTGGCTACGAAGTTGTTTTCCTTAGCGCCAATGTAGATAGTAATATATTTATTATAATTTCATTACACAAAATGAGGAACAGCATACAATTGGTGAAAACATTCAATGCACTAATGTTTACAATTCATAAGTATATAGTATAAGCAAAGTATATACTTAAGTATATTAATAACCAAATGCAACATTTTCCAAAATTACGCGTGAAATTTGCCCTTTTTGGGGAAGCTCCCCTCTATTTTGAAAAGCTGGCTGGAGCACTGCTTATAGTTCAGGGAAAGAAGGAGGTCATGCAGGGTTTTTTTTGGCCCGATTTTATAGCCGAAATTCGGCTATGTTCCCAATCCCAACAAGTATACTTTTTTCCCAAAATGTGGCAAAAAATTCCCAATTTCCAAAAAAAAAAAAAAAATTTTTTTTTTTTTGGAAAGAAGTCTTATGTGTATTATATCTCAATTTTAATTCAATTACATCTAACATAGCATTATATGATTTTTTTCATTTAATTTGAATGATTATAAAGAGTTAGATCAAATTAAGTATTTCCCTAATCAGTGGACTTTTCGTGTGGAAAAAAAGGCTAATGAATTTATTTTCCCAATTTCATGAAAATGCCGATAAAATTCCCAATTCCAAAGCCATGGGCTATCTTCCCAAAAAGTGGAAAAAAAAACCTGTCATGTGATACTGGGTGCGTGATTGGGGGATAAAGAAGTTAAAATTTCTTGTAGGGGTAAGGTGACAGTGATCCACGTTGACTAGCTGGTGTTGGATTTTATATAGCATGGTGAGGGAGTTGGTCATGTGGCGTTGGGCAAGGGTGTTCCAATGAAGGGTCTGTAGCATAAGGGTGACACTACTGGTGTAAGAATAGTCATTCATGACATACCGGGCTGCTGCGCGTTGGACCCTTCTAGTTTATTTGCCAAGTAGTTTTGCCAGGGATGCCACACAAATGAACAATATTCAAGTTGTGGGCGTACATATGTGGTATAGGCAGCTTCCTTGACCTTGATATTTTGGGTCCTGACGTTTCTCTTAATGAAATGGAGGGAGTTTTTGGCCTTAAGAGATATGTTATTGATGTGCTTTGACCAGTTTCAGTCCTTAGTTAGGGTTACCCCAAGGTACTTGGCATTGACAGTTGACTTTAGTTCGATATTATGGAGGGTGTAGGGAAATATGATGGGGTTTCTTTTTCTAGTTACACGTAACACCTCGCACTTATCAGGGTTAAATTCCATTGCCCAATCTTTTTCCCATTGTTCTAGTTGGTAGAGGTCAATTTGGAGTTGTACTGAATCGGACTGGGACTTGATTGCCAGGTAGACTACAGTGTTGTCAGCAAATAACCTAGCATTACTTTTTGTGCTGTCAGGGAGGTCATTTATATATGTCAGGAAGAGGCAGGGACCTATGACTGACCCTTGTGGGACACCAGACATAACTGGGAGTTCATCCGAGATATGACCCTCAACCGCAACTCTCTGTGTACGGTTACTGAGGAAGGATCTTATCCAGGATGTGACCTCTAAGTTCACCCCAAGTTTGGATAATTTGTGGATGAGCTTGTGGTGATCGACCTTATCGAATGCTTTGGAGAAATCCATTACGATTACGTCAGTTTGTTGACCATTTTCTAGAGAGTCAAATAGTTCTTGGGAAAAACTAATCAGCTGTGTCTCGCAGCTATGTTTTGACCTAAATCCATGTTGAAAAGGGGAAAGGAGCTGGTGCTTATCAAAGTGGGACATTAAGTTTGAGACAATAATGAGTTCCATAAGGTTAGAGACAATACATGTAAGTGATATGGGTCTGTAATTACTTGGTTTTGACCTTGATCCGTTCTTGAACACAGGAGCTATGGTTGCTTTCTTCCACAGTACAGACAAAACAAATGTAGATATAAGTACCAAAAGTTCATTTGTGGATTCATTAATAATTGGCTTTACAAACATTGACAGTTTGTCAAATAAGGTTGCAGAGTTGGAAGCATTCTTAGCGCTACCATCATATATTGAGCGACCCACCAGATTCACTCGTCACATGTAGTTCTTCTTGAATGCTCTGAGCTTTAATGAGTACATACGTACAGCTCATAGGTGTTTCTCTCTGATGGCTGTAGTCACTATTCATTTGAGAGAATCAATCCCTTTACAGTCTTGTGAATGAACCAGCCCTGTAAGTGTCTAGACAATAACAAACAACAATAAATCGACATTAGGCCAAAAAAAAAAATAGTCTTGGTTCAGGGAACCCGACCGACCCTATTTTTTGCCCCCGACCCTAACGATTTTTTTGGTCCATGGAAAAAAATCTGATGGCGAAAATGCTAAAATCTCGTAAAATTTCATTGAAAACAGCCACCAATTAAACCTGGATTGGTTTTCTATATTTTTCTCTTTGTTTCAATGAAAGTGTTCGCAATTTGAACAGTGAACAATAACCGGTCTGCACGTGTATACGAGACATCGCTTGACCTTATTGTTATTGAAGTGCGCATGCTAGCTGGCCAATCAACATTGAGCTCGCTTACACATGAAATGACGTTGTTAAATGAAATGTAAAAATGGGTGGAGCTATGGAGTAATATTCGGTCATTCATGCGCAGACACTGTGCACTTTGAATACACAGTTAATATTGTCGTCTGCAAACAAAATAGCGGCCGGTCGCAAATGTCGTATTATTAAAGATTAAGAATGAAAAGAAGCGTGACAATATTTTAATTATTTCCAAGCTGTCTATTGATCTGAATTTAAAAGTGATAATTAAATAATTAGTTCTATGTCGATGATGTTACAACTTTCTGCCAATTTCCGATCGAAATGAAAAGATGATAATTAATTAATTTGTTTGTTTTACTCGCACACTATGCTAACTGACAGCAGCGTATTTTAATCAAATAAAAATGTGAAAAACACGCGCGGTTTAATTTTAATTAACATTTCAAATTTTTAACACATAGGAAGAGTCATTCATCTACACTACTATAAAAATGGAAGTAACCACTTTGTCTCTAAAGTTGCTAACATGGCGTCTTTAACCTTAAAGCGTTGTTGGACGAAAAAGAGTCATAACAAAAAAAAAATAATTAAAACACAAAACACTAGAACATTCAAAGAGTCATGGAAACTTGACAACAATTGGCTTCGCTTTGATCATGAATCAAAATCAATGTACTGTGACGCCCTTAGCCTGTACAAACCAATAGCAACATTCAAATTTATGTACACTGCTCACTTCCTGTGCGATGCGCTCAAACCCATTGCCATTTTATCAAAAAATGTACCAGAAGAAAGACTTGTGCTATTCTGAGGTTACCCTCCTTTTGACAGCCACTATTCAGACTCTTTAACACCTGTCGGAGACTAGGTCAGGTCTCATGATGAAAAAAATTCTGAAGGTCACACCCCAAACACCAGAGACTGATAAAGATGGCTTGTTCACTTTTGAATATGAAGGTCACACTATCACAGACAGACAAAGAAAAAATGGTTGGCTAAAAGAAATTTTGGGCCAGCGCTAGCCCTGAATTAGTGCATAAAGAGCTAGGAATATTGAATAATATACAACGACTAAATACCACATGTGCAATATTAATCATTTGGTCAGTGTTTAAACAATCATGGGTGCATTAACTGACCCTTTTTCACCCTGAAATCAGTCGACTGGTAAAAAAAAAAAAAAAAAAAAAAAAAAAGAAAAAACCTACCTACCCTCCTACATTTTTCTGGCCATGTTCCCTGAACCAAGACTATTTTTTTTTTGGCCTTACAATATTGTTTTTTTTTTTCACTCTTTAATACTTTAAATTGAGAATAATAGTTTTCCCAATTTTATATTTACTTTAAGGTTCAACATACATATCTGGATTGGGAAACAATCTAAATTTTATCTTTGGAAACCTTCTATTGTGAATTTAAGGTAATCATTTGAAAGATTTATACAGTAATTACTCTAAGTTTTCGGGCACTCATAAGTTTTCGGACACCCTCTTTTTTTAGGAAAAATATTTATTGTTTGTGACTGTTAATTTTCGGGCATACAGGTTTTCATCTCAAATAATGTCTCTAATTTTTTGGACAGTATATTTCACAGCGCTATTCTACAGACTTTGGCCCTGTTTCCCCTTATCTTGTGACACTTTGAGCATTGATTTTTACAACCGGATTAAGGTCATGAAACTTAATGGCAGATGCAGGCCTGAGGGCAATGGGCCATTACATTCACGCAATTGGGTAGAAAACAATGGATTAACACAACAGCATTTGAAACAGTTTTGTCCTATTAAGGAAGCAGAATGTTTTATGTTTTGAATTTTTGGTTCTATCATTTCAGGCAACAGTTAGCAAAGCTGTGATATTGTAATGATTTCAAAGCAGAAAAAGAAGACTATATCACAATACAATGATTGTAGATTGATTTATTTCAATATATGGTAATTATAATCTTCAGACACCTGTAATTTAAAAAACAAAATTTGTATCTAAATTTTCCAACATGAATTTTTAGCTCGGCTGTTTTCGCAGAAAACCTGAGGTATTGTCATAGCCAGCTCGCTAACCGGCGTCTGCCGTCGCGCGTCCGCCATGCTAAAACCTTTACATTGGCTCTAAAATCAAAGTGCTTCCACCTACAACTTTGAAACTTCATATGTAGATGCACCTTTATGAGTTCTACAATCCACACCCATTTTTGGGTCACTATGTCAAAGGTCAAGGTCACTGTGACCGCAAAAATAAAATAAAATTCTGACAAGCTTTCATTTATTCAAAATTGCACCCGCAGCCGAGCCTTGACACCAGTTAAGAGGTGCTATTGTTTTAAAAAAATTTTTTTCCAAAAACTTACAGTATATATAATATTGTGTTAAGATCCAAAAAAGAAATCACTGTGTGGCCAGCCTTCTTTGTTTCCACTGTAGCTAATATTAAGGTAATCATTATACTGACTCACCCCCTTAAAGGTTCTTACTGGAGCTAATATGAGCCTTGTTCTGAGAAAATTGGGCTTAATGCATGTGCGTAAAGTGTCATATAAGATTAGCCAGCCCTTACCAAAATGACTTACTCACGCTTATATGCGGCTTATATGCGAAGTATAAGGGAGTTATATGTGGTTTATAAACCGCTTATAAGTGGCATGTAAGCATTCAAATATCTTGTATAAGCGAGATATAAGTCTAAGGCAGTTATAAGCGAGATGTAAGTCTAGAAATGTTTCGCATATAAGCCGCTTATATGCGGTTTAAAAACTGCGTATACCTCCCTTAGAACATAGCCAAAACTATCCACTTTTTTTCTGCTTATATGCAGTTTATACACCGCTTATAAGCCGCTTATACATCTTATCCAAGCCTCAAACTGACCAATCAGTTCACATTTTTGTCACATGACTGGCAGATTGACCAATCAGAGCAACACAATACAATAACAAGTTTGAAATTTTCATTGGGCTCCACGCAAGACTATCGTAACTTACTATATATTATATAGTGAGTTACGATAGTCTTGCGTGGAGCCCACATATACTTTTTTTGGTAAGGGTGTGCAGTTTGCACAGGCTAATCAGGGATGACACTTTCTGCCTAAACTTGATTTTCGGTAAGGAGGGACTTCTTGAAACTAAAAATACCATAAAAGCAAAGTTAAGAGTGTGGTCCCTGATTAGCCTGTGCGGACTGCACAGGCTAATCTGGGACGATACTTTACGCACATGCATTATGTGCAGTTTTCTCAGAACACGACTCATATCTATCAAATTTATTGAAGCTGGCAAAACATTTCAGCTATATCTAATCATTACTGAAAATGCAAATTTTTCACTCAATAGCATTCTGAAAAGTTCTGATACATGGAAAGAAATAAAATATAATTTGTGCATTACTGAAATTTGCGTCTTTTAGGTTTACTCTGCTTCCTGTCTAGGCTGGTCTTTCTATCTTTTGAAATGTAATGTTCTGTGAATGGAAAGAAAATGAATTACACATAAATAACATTATAATTACATGTATAATTATACTTTTGCCATAAATAAAGCAAACATAAGAATTAAAGAAAATGACAATGGAATAGACTGAGAGACTGCCATTAAATGCTTGCTAATTATAAGCAGTATTAAAGCAACGTTAACCTTTATTTTTATGCCCCCGCTAGGGTTACTAAGCATATAGCAGTTGAACTATCTGTCAGTCTGTCAGTCTGTGCCTCCGTCCTAAAACTTTAACATTACCCAAAACTTGTGCAATATTGAAGATAGCAACTTGATATGTGGCATGCATGTGTATCTCATGGAGCTGCACATTTTGAGTGGTGAAAGGTCAAGGTCATCCATCAAAGTCAAAGGTCAAATATATGGCTTCAAAGCGGTGCAATAGGGGGCATTGTGTTTATGACAAATACATCTCTTGTTTCTTAATTGCAAGGCAATATGAAATTATTACAGTTTCTGTATGTTTTTGTGGCTTTGCCAAGGGGGTGGGGGCGCTGCTGTGAAGTCAGCGATTTTCCTTGTCCAATTGGGAAAAGTACCCGTACCGGTCCGATTGGGAAAAATTGAGTCGTGAAAACCTCAAAATTGGGAAAAATCGAGTCGTGAAATCCTGAAATTGGGAAAATCGCGTCGTGAAGTTTGGGTCTCATTGAATACATCATACAGTTCATACTTAATTGAACATACCCATTTAAATAATCATTTGCAGGCATGCCTTAATGACCATTTAGTTATAAAGTTTATATAAATAACAAAATATTATAAAGAACACACCAAATCAATTACTAGTTGTTTTAATCTCTTTTAAAGCAATGTCTCTCTCTTTCATTTTTGTGAAAATTTCAACAATCTTTGATGTTTGATCATCACTCAGTTGCTTGCATCCCTCCCTGCACAGCATCATTATTGCTGTCAATGTGTCCTGTGATAGATGGTTCCGATTGGTTTTTTGGCATAATATTTGCTATTATGACTCATTTCAAACTACGATAAGGTTACAAACCGACGTAAAACAGTACGCTGGCTGCCTGGCAAAAGAACCGGAAACAGTAACAACTCTATTGATTGAATGCCCTGAATAATAAAACCCGAAATTAATCGAGCGCGTGGTTACACACAACTATACGATTTTCTTTGTTCGCTCGCCGAAAGTTGTTTTTTTTACGAAACTTTCTATCGTTTTGAGAAAAAATTCGGACGCTGATTGGGATTTTTCCAGATGCCGAATGGGAATTTGGGAATTTTCGCTCGATTGGGAAAGTACCGTTTTGGGAATTTGGGAATTTTCGTTCGATTGGGAAAGTACCGTTTACCGGTACTTTATAAAGAAGGAGGAAAATCGCTGGAAGTGCGAGGGTCATAATTCATAAAATAACTGTCATTCATATAGGGATTAGAAAATTGATTGCCACAAGTGAAAATCATATTAAGAACACTAGTGTCTCATTCAAAATTATGTTGATAGATTATGTAACAAGGTCCCAGTGAACACAGCACTGATTGGTGTCTGTGTTCAGTGACATGAAGCTTTGGCATTGGGTTTTAATTGTCATATTATTTTTCAGAGCGGGAAAATTGGATCTTTTTTAATTCCTAGGGATATCCGCTAAAAAGGTACTTGGAGATTCCACAAAGCAGACTATAGTGTCTTACCATTCAATAATATTAATTTACTTTATATGACCAGGTTTTTCACACTAAAAGACTGGTCAGCATTAAATAATAAGTGTGGAGCAATAACATTTGTCATATTGTTGAGGGACCTTTATACATTTTGGTAACTTGACAAAATTACAAAAAAATTGTTTTAGTGATGATATTTGTGACGAAACAGTAATACTTAACATTAACCATGCTCTAAAATATCCATTATAGGAATCTTTTGACAATTTAAAACGCTGAAAATTATAAAGCGTTGCAACGCAAAACGATTGAATAATTTTGAGAGCCTTGTTTTTGTCTTTATATTTTGTGATACATGTACTACGATGATTGCTTATTATAAAGTATAAAATACATCACTCATTGTATGAGCACAAATGGCCGAGTGGTCTAAGCGTTAGACTTTTACTCCAGGGATCTGAGGTGTTCAAGCCCAGTTGAGGGTTAATTTTTTTCTTTCTTTAAATATATTTTTGCTATTTTACTGGAAATTTTGAGATCCAATGTTTAAATTTATCAATATAAAGCATTTAAGGACAAACTTCAATACATGCCAAAATGTGTGAAAAGGTCCCTAAATTAATCATTTTATATTTGTAATTATTATTTGCAAATAAAAGAATGTATTTATAAATATCATTTCCTGTTACTTATAAAAGATTAACTTGAGATTTGACAATATGGTGTGGACTGTCTTATTTACATCATAACAACACTGTAAACCTAATTAAAAATCCATATTGGCAGTTACAGATGTCCAATAAATGGTCACATATGTTGCAATAACTGACGTTTTATGAGACTGTACCTCTTAAGGGACATATTCACAGATAAAGAAATCAACATTTTTTTAAGAGAGTTGTTTGACCGTTTTCATATATTTCAATTACACCTAATATTTCACAACATCAGGCCTTTTCTTGGTTTATCATTCTAGGGGTCTGTTAAACAGATCCATTCCCAAAGCAAAATTGTAAAAAAAATCCCAATTAGATTTTTTTTCCCAATCTGAGTAAGCCTGACATATCAACTTCTGATAATAAGAGCAAGCCTGCTATGTAAAACTCTGATAATCTGAGCAAGTCTGCTATGTAAAACTCTGATAATCTGAGCAAGTCTGCTATGTAAAACTCTGATAATCTGAGCAAGCCTGCTATGTAAAACTCTGATAATCTGAGCAAGTCTGCTATGTAAAACTCTGATAATCTGAGCAAGTCTGCTATGTAAAACTCTGATGATCTGAGCAAGCCCACTATGTAAAACTCTGATAATCTGAGCAAGTCTGCTATGTTAAACTCTGATAATCTGAGCAAGTCTGCTATGTAAAACTCTGATAATCTGAGCAAGCCTGCTATGTAAAACTCTGATAATCTGAGCAAGTCTGCTATGTAAAACTCTGATAATCTGAGCAAGTCTGCTATGTAAAACTCTGATGATCTGAGCAAGCCCACTATGTAAAACTCTGATAATCTGAGCAAGTCTGCTATGTTAAACTCTGATAATCTGAGCAAGCCTGCTATGTAAAACTCTGATAATCTGAGCTAGCCCACTATGAAAAACTCTGATAATCTGAACTAACCCACAATGTAAAACTCTGATAATCTGAACTAACCCACAATGTAAAACTCTGATAATCTGAGCAAGCCCGCTATATAAAACTCTGATAATCTGAGCAAGCCCACAATGTAAAACTCTGATAATCTGAGCAAGCCCACACTATAAAACTCTGATAATCTGAGCAAGCCCTCCCTGTAAAACTCTGATAATCTGAGCAAGCCCTCCCTATAAAACTCTGATTAACTGAGCAAGCCCTCACTATAAAGCTCTTATAATCTGAGCAAGCCCTCACTATAAAACTCTGATAATCTGAGCAAGCCCTCACTATTAAGCTCTGATAATCTGAGAAAGCCCTCACTATAAAGCTTTGATAATCTGAGCAAGCCCTCACTATAAAACTCTGATAATCTGAGCAAGCCCTCACTATAAAGCTCTGATAATCTGAGCAAGCCCTCTCTATAAAGCTCTGATAATCTGAGCAAGCCCTCCCTATAAAGCTCTGATAATCTGAGCAAGCCCTCCCTATAAAACACTGATAATCTGAGCAAGCCCTCTCTATAAAGCTCTGATAATCTGAGCAAGCCCAGATCAAAGTTACAGTTTATAGGGCTTGCTGGCTAAAGCTAGTTAATTTTGATCACTGACTGAAAAATAAAAATGTAAGTAATACTAAATGTTATTATAGCCATTTGACTGCTTTCATATTTTGAAATATGTATTTATAGTTATGGTTTATAGGCTTACATATATAAGACATATATTCTGTATCATAAAACAGTGACTTTTTTAGGGCTTGGCTGAAATTCAGCCCATTCCCCAGGTGAAAAGTTAATAATCTCCCCTACTATGACCTTAAATTTCTCTCTCAATGTTTAACTTTGACAAAAAAAGACAGACTTCAGACCAAATTCGACTTAGTTAATTACCAGTATTTTTGTAAGCAATGTTAGCAATATTCATAAACCAAATTTGAGCATTATTTAATTAAGTTTTGATGCAAAGTATGTTTTATTCCAAATTTGAATATAAACATGTGATCATTCTTATGTACAAACATATAATTTCCCTTTTTGTCATAAAATTACATTAATTAACAGTTTGTTAATAAGTATTGAACACAAAGTTTATTAACCATTTTTGAGAGCTTATATGAAACATTTTTGAAATCCATGAACTGTTCAAAACACTGAAAATGGCTCATGAAAAGTTCATGAGCACTTAAACTTTTTTATGCTCCCGGTAGGGTGGAATATAGCAGTTGAACTGTCCGTCGGTATGTCAGTGTGTCAGTATGTCAGTCAGTCTGTCCGTCCGTCCGAAAAAAACTAACATTGGCCATTACTTTTTCACTATTGAAGATAGCAACTTGATATTTGGCATGCATGAATTGTGTATCTCATGGAGCTTAACATTTTGAGTGGTGAAAGGTCAAGGTCATCCTTCATGGTCAAATGTCAAATTTATGGTGTCTGTCCGTCCGAAAACTTAAACATTGGCCATAACTTTGTCAATATTGAAGATAGCAACTTGATATTTGGCATGCATGTGTATCTCATGGAGCTGAACATTTTGAGTGGTGGAAGTTCAAGGTCAAGGTCATCCTTCAAGGTCAAGGTCATCCTTCAAGGTCAAAGGTAAAAAATAAATTTCAAAGCGGCGTTCTCATAAAGCTGCACATTTTGAGTGGTGGAAGTTCAAGGTCAAGGTCATCCTTCAAGGTCAAAGGTCAATTTTTTAATTATTTTTCAAAGCGGCGCAATAGGGGGCATTGTGTTTCTGACGAACACATCTCTTGTTTACATGGGTATGGTAGTTCACAATGCTGTTTGTGAGCTTGATTGTCTTATACTAGTATGACCTTTCAAGTGCAATATCTGTGTTAAAATGGTAAAATGCCATGAAAGAAATGAAACAAATTACCTCTTTAACACCTTTGTCTTTAGTGTTTCATAAACACTGGGAAAACCAAGTTGTATGATTCTCTTAATCAGCCCATAACCAGTCTGACATAACCAAGCGAAAATGTGAGAACTAATTGCTGCATGTGTACTTTCATATTTCTATTGATGCAGAGGAGGTAAATTGCTTTTGAGCATACATGTATATTATTGTTTACTGTTGCATACTTTCAAACAGGAACTCCCTGACCATCTTTAAAATAATGAAATAAATGCAGTCATGCAAATTTGTTATTTTGTGTGCTCCTGATTGTAAGGGCATTTCGAATGTTGTGCTGTGAGACATAACAGAAAATTAAGAAAAACATGATACATTTCTGAACTTGAAAGCAAATGATTAAACATGTCATTAAGATTTTCTTAGATTCTATTACATGTACATGTTAATTTTCTTCAGGATGCATTGAGATTTGAGATTTCCTAGGGGCTAGTTATGATTTGCAAGCACTTAATTAGTCTTACAAGGAATTTTGGGAATTTACATCGTTATATAACCATACATTTTCCTCTACTTGGCCTTTGATATAATTATGCTCCTTTGAAAAGCTGCTTATATGATAAACATTCTTTGATTTGGATCATAGCTCTGCAGAAGCCATTGACATGGAATATAAAGGATTTGCATACATTTCCCCTTATTAGTAATAGAAAATTGCCAACAGTTCTTTGATCTCTGGTGTTGGTAGTCAAACAAGAATTATTTATTGAATACTGGATTTTATTATGCATAATTGTATTGCAGTATAAAATTATGAATTATTAAACAAGACTGGACAAGACAATGAACATGAATGGAAAGTCAATATTTCCCTAATATTTTATTCACAAATGTGCAACTTTTTAATTGACATTATAGTATTGCTACTACTTCAAATAGTACTGCTACTACCACTGCTACTACTACTTCTACTACTTATACTACTACTACTACTTCTGCTATTACTATTACTACTACTACTACTACTACTACTTCTACTACTACTACTACTGCTGCTACTGCTACTGCTGCTGCTGCTGCTATTGCTACAGTGACAGTGAAAATGATAACTACAACAATCATGATAAAGTCTCATAAGTCATCTGGATAATTATGATACAGATTATGAATGGTGCTGATGAAAAACTTAATAAAATATTGATTTCTGAACTATTTCTTAAATTGATACTTTAACCTCATCAACCTCATCAACTACATATACTCAGTGTTAGAAGCAAACGTTTTTACCAAGGTTGTCTGTCCTTTTTCTTTAAAAAAAATCTTGTACAGATTTCACTAAGAAAACATAGGCGCACGCCACAAGTTTTTGGGACCATTTAGCCATAAGGCTTGTGGTTATTTCAAATTCTGTACTATTACCACAACTCAACCACCACACTATTAAAACAACCACAAACAACTACTAAAAAGGTTAAGTTAATAATATATAATGCATTAGTAAACCTTCTTGACAGTCTTGATATTTTCAGCATTTTTGGTCCTTATTTATATTTGAGTTAAACATGTGTGGCTGAAATGCTAGTTTATGTCAATAAGGAAGTAACAAGATATTTCATGTTCCTTAACTCCCAACTATAATAGTGCTATGAGATAAGCCTTGATATACAATCTTTAAATACCGTAATTACTCTATGTTTTCGGACACTCAAAGTTTTCGGACACCTCTGTTTTTAGCAAAAATAATTATTTTTAGTTACTTTTAATTTTCGGACACACGAGTTTTCGTCAATAATAAATGTCTCTAAGTTTTCGGACAGTATATTTTACAGCGCTATTTTACCAAATGTCGGTCCTGTTTTCGATATCTAATGACACTTCGATCACGGGGTTTTACAACTGAATTAACATCATAAAACATGGCAGGTGCATGCCTGAGGGCAACGGACCATTACAATTGCGTTATAGGGTAAATAACCTTGTAAACCGGTATTAAACAATGGTTTCGCCCGATAGCATAAGCGTTATGACAATTACCAGGGGTAGGGCCAATTAGCAGATCAATTATCTACCGCAATTGTACTACCCATTTTCAGTAAAATAACTGTGACAAATACTTAACGTTTCAAAGTTTGGTGCACCCTATTGCAAGTTTTATGAACAATGGAAGGTGTTAGACAAGAAATATCGGAAATGAAAAAACAAAGAATTCATAGTTTGCTTTTTTATTGCGTTAATTACAGGTTTGTACTAGTGAGTATCGGTACAATACATGCTCATCTTTGAACTTGTTTGTCAAAGTACAACCTTGTTGTAACTATCTGTCAAATAAATTAAGCGTTTAAAATTATTTGAAATGCAGTGCACACATATATAACTGTAATTTATACTATACGGCATGGTATTTTACAAGTGCGTGCTATTACCGGTAGTGGTTGATACAATTGACGCTATTTTCGGACACTTAAATTTTTGACTCTAAAAAAAAGTTTTTGGACACCTGTATTTTGTGAATATTTTTCGTATTAACTAAGTTTTCGGACACGAAAAAAATTAATTATTTTTAAGTGTCCGAAAACATAGAGTAATTACATTACATTTACAGTTTTTTGCAAGGCAATTGTTTGCTTTAGAAAAAAAGCTATGTGTGGGTGGTGACACATGATTATCATGAACATGGTAGGTACTTGGATGTTTAAGTGTAGCAGTGAACTGTAGCAGTGTTAGAGAATGAAGTATTTTCTGATAAGAAGAGTGCTTTGTGGATCTTAGCAGGAACCTAAATGCAAGATTGATGTGTGTATTACTGTTATTGTTTGAATATAAATGATAAGAACAGTATTTATGCCCCCCCCCCCCCCCCCCCCCCCCCCGGTAGGGTTGCATTTAGCAGTTAAACTGTCAGCCTGTTTGTCTGTCTGTATGTCCGTCCGAAAACTTTAAAATTGGCCATAACTTTTGCAATATTGAAGATAGCAACTTGATATTTGGCATGCATGTGCGTATCTCATGAAGCTGCACATTTTGAGTGGTGAAAGGTCAAGGTCATCCTTCAAGGTCAAAACTTAAAAAAATAATGACTTGGTCTAATTATAAAGCATGCAAGCTTCATACAATATTGATGTACAAAAACAGTTTGTAACAGCGGTAATTGACCAGCGACGACCTGAGTGACAGTCACCAGTTTTATGACAGATGTTTGAGAAGTATAATGGCATTTATGGCGTAGTTTTAGACTCATATGTTTGAATCATCATGATAACAAATTATTGGGATTTTCTGGTTCTTTACCCTGTGCAAAAGTTTAGATATACATGTATATGCTTATTGCTTATTTGTGTAAAATAATAATCAGTAGAAATTGGCATGGTGTGAAAGAGGACATATTAGACTTGTATGATTCAATCATTATGATAACAAATTATTGGGATTTTCTGGTTCTTAACCCTGTGATATAGATAATTAGAGATTATTATGCTTATTTGTGCAAAATATTTATCAGTAGATTTGGCATGCTGTGAAAGCCTTATCTATGATATGATTTGAGGGGAAATTAATTTCACCTTGAAGCATTTCAAGATACTGAAGAAAATGTTTGCTTGATACACTCAGAGTTTATTCATTGTTATGTGTTTAAACTAAATGCAAAGATAATATTGGTGTGCTTGGATTTACTCATTTGATAAGGAAGTTGTGTTCATTAGAAGTAAGCAGTTTAAAGTTTTGATGACTTAGACTATCAAAAAGATTATTTAACCCTTTGCATGCTGGGAAATTTGTCGTCTGCTAAAATGTTGTCTGCTGAATTTCTAAAATTAGCATTTTCTTCGATTTTTTTTTCAAAGATTACTATCAGAATAGCAAACAGTTTGGATCCAGATGAGACGCCACGTTTTGTGGGGTCTCATCTGGATCCAAACTGTTTGCAAAGGCCTTCAAAATTCGGTTCCAGCACTGTAAGGGTTAACATGATGCATGATGTTATTCAGAATATATTTGTGTTGTTCCTATTTTAAACAGCTGATGTTAACCATTTGCATGCTGGGTAATTTGTCTTCTGCTAAAATGTCTTCTGCTGAATTTCTAAAATTAGCATTTTCTTCGATTTTTTTCAAAGAATACTATCAGAATAGCAAACAGTTTGGATCCTGATGAGATGCCACGTTCTGTGGCGTCTCATCTGGATCCAAACTGTTTGCAAAGGCCTTTAAAATTCAGCTCCAGCGCTTTAAGGGTTAAGCTGCTTAATGTCATGTGTTTGTGTACATGTGAGTGTGCTTGGCGGGCCATGATGCTTAATTTGTGTGATTATATATATGTCCGATTTTTTTTTTACTTATTCATTTGGCAGTTTCAAACTTAAAATAATAATCATGAGAAGAATACAATTCTTTTGCCATATTCATCAGCATTATAATACTGTATAATCATTATTATTTGTGGGACATTATTTTAGTATATCTTGTGAGTTATCCGATCCTCACATTTAACCCTTTACCACTTAGATACATATTTTGACACATTTGTAGTCTCTTAGAAAGTTTAATTTTATTCTTTCTAGATTCAAATTTAAAAGGCTTCATTTCCAAACCTTAGATACTGATGAGCAGCAAACAGCATAACACCTGAACAGACTGTGAGTTACTTGCAGGCTGTTCTGGTTTATGCTGTTTGCACATAGCTGTTTTCATTTTGCTTCTAAGTGGGAAAGGGTTAATACAAACACTTGGAAAACTAATGCAAATACGTCATTTTTACCATGAAACAGACATAATCTAGTTTGTATGTCTATAAAAAGTCATTGTTTTAAACTACAAAATTGTATGCTGCCTAATAAAAATGACTTTCTGATACATAAGTGCTTAAAAAGACTTGTTCACAGATTTGTGCATGTGTTGAAGTTTTCATTTAATACTTTAAATTGATACATGTAAACATTGGACCTAAATGGCTGCAGTTAAGAACAAGAATAAAATTAAAGATGGGACCAAAAGTAATCCTGAACTGGGTTCAAACCACTGACCTTTGGAATAAAAGTCTAGAACTTAAACTCATCGGCTATCCTTGCTGATACAGTGAGTGGTGTATTTTATATCGGGTACTTTGAATAAGCAATTCTGGTAATGTCACCAGTGTTTTTTTTTCAATGTTGGAATGTGACCGGGTCCCTATGGATTGTGAAAATGTGCGGCGTTTTGACTAAAATTGGGAAATTAGTGTTGTTGTTGTTTTGCTAAAAAAATCTTCAAAATTGAGAGTACATGTGTTTTCAGTATTATATTTACAAAGGTTGAACTTATATGGATGCATTTGGAATTTTTAACTCCCATTTGAAGAAAAAATATATAATTTTTCTATTGGGAATAGGGCCGGTTACCAGACCTGATTTTGAATGAAAAAAACACTGGTCACAAAATATAATGATAACAAAAGAACCATCCACATTATTCAATTTTGTTCCAATTGTATCGCTTTATAATTTTCAGGTTTTTAAATTTTCAAAAGATGCATCTAATAGATATTTTAGAGCATAATAAATGTTCCGTATTATTATACCCCCACTAAACGAAGTTTACGGGGGTATATGAGCTTGTCGGTCGGTCGGTCCTTGTCCGCTCTCTAATTCAAGTAGTTTTCTTCCAATCTTCACCAAACTTGGTCAGAAGTTGTATATAGATGATGTCTAGGCCAAGTTCGAACATGGGCCTTGCCGGGTCAAAAACTAGGTCAGGGGGACACTTAGTGAGTTTTAAACATTGAGCATGGTGTCCGCTGTTTTTTGTGAAGACAACATGCAAAATATTCTATGTCAATGCAGCATGTGGTATTCATAATATAATATAATATTTGTCTGTGACACATTTTTAAGCTCTATTTTTTTCCTTGTAAATATCAAAACCACAACGAAAAATTGCAAATCTGAAACAATTTTGTTAATTTTGACATTTTTCCACAATGTGAAAAGGTCCTTTTAATGTGTGAGTGCATGGATTTGAAATTAAGGCTGATATTTTTCAGTCTAAGGACTGACAATTAGATGTAAGTTAATGCGCTGAGGTTAATTGGCTGTTGAAACATCAAATCATAGTGGTCGTAAACATAATAAATGCAAGTGAATTGTGGAAGTATTGCATTTAAAATTGCCACATACATAAACATGTATTTGAATCTGTCACGTGTTGATCATAAGTCTTGGAAAAAGAATGTCTCATTTTAAAGGGATCTTTTCACGGTTTGGTAAATTGACAAATTTGAAAAAAGTTGTTTCAGATTCGCAAATTTTCGGTTTAGTTATGATATTTGTGAGGAAACAGTATTACTGAACATTTGCCATGGTCTAATATAGCTATTATATGCATCTTTTGACAATTTAAAAACCTAAAAATTATAAAGCGTTGCAACGCGAAATGATTGAATAATCTGAAGAGTTCTGTTGTTGTCGTTTAAATTTGTGAAACTACGAAGATTGCTTATATAAGGTATAAAATACACATCTTATGTATGCTTGGCAGGATAGCTCAGTTGGCTTATGCGTTTTTTACTTCAGGATTCCGGGGGTCACTGGGACGAGCCCTGCTGCGGGCTACTTTTTTTTTCCTTTTTTAAAATTTATTTTTGATTTTTTACTGGAGCTTTTGAAATTTATTTGTTTACATTTATCAATATAAAGCATTTAATGACAAACTTCAAAACATGCTAAAATCTGTGAAAAGGACCCTTTAATTGGGGCTTTGCAAGTTAAATGTAAGACTTTGACAAAACAAGAAATCTGCAATACTTTTGTCGCATTTTCATTAAAGTCAAACATTATCTTTTAGAGATTTTCTCATTTAAATGCGTGGGTGCATAAAACGGGAGTATACCAGCTTAGATAGGTTATCTAGAGAACCTGTACAGATTGGGTAAGAGTGTTTTATCTTAGCTTAAAATGAAATAAATGGTTTGTATGCTATAATTTAAACAACTGCAAAGATAGATATGCAATCTTACCTGTGTTAAGCAGCTGTTCAAAAGACATAGTAAACAAGAGGGCTGAATGCAGGTACATGTAGCTGCTTAATTTATATATAGTCAGGTGACCAGTTTTTAGATGGTCATTTGTTATATTACACTAATTCGGATTCCCATAGGGTCCCATTATATAACTGACAACTTTCAAAGCATATTTCTTGCCTTTCTGATATATCAATTTTTCCGAACATGTTATGATTTCAGTGCGGGAACCGGATTTTAAAGGCCTTTGCAAACAGTTTGGATCCAGATGAGACGTCACAGAACGTGGCGTGTCATCAGGATCCAAACTGTTTGCTGTTCTGATAGTATTCTTTGAAAAAAATCGAAGAAAATGCTACTTTTAGAAATTCAGCAGACGACATTTTAGCAGACGACAAATTTCCCAGCATGCAAAGGGTTAAAGATGGATCAGTCCTCTACCAATAATTGCAATTAAAAACATGCCGTCTCACAACTTCAAAGAAATAAAATCACTGTCGAATGCACCCACCGTAGAAAACAGTGTTTCGGAAGCCTTATTTCGACAAAAGCCACTACAATAGAAACCCCCCCCCTTCATCTTTCTAGTTAGCTTCCAATCCAAGGCATCAAAGTACTCCGGACACATACAGGATATTAGAAATAACCACAAAAGACATGTCTCACATTGTTATATGGCATTTACTTAAGAAGAGAAAAGGAACTCTTTAGAAACAGGCACTACTTTCGAATTGACCTGCAGAGGGATATGCAACGATTTAGTCTAAAAAATGTCTTTGATGCATAACCAGTATTTCCAAAAGCAACCAAACATTTGTATTGATAAAAGAAAGTAGTCCAGCTACATGTTACAGAAACAGAATACGCTAGTAGCCATTTTTATGTCTCCCACTATAGTAGTGGGGGACATATTGTTTTTGCCCTGTCTGTAGGTCTGTCTGTTGGAGACTGTTGGTCTGTTTGCGCCAACTTTAACATTTTGCAATAACTTTGTTATATTGAAGATAGCAACTTCATATTTGGCATGCAAGTGTATCTCATGAAGCTGAACATTTTTAGTGGTGAAAGTTCAAGGTCAAGGTCATCCTTCAAGGTCAGAGGTCAAATATATGTGGCCAAAATCGCTCATTTTATGAATACTTTTGCAATATTTAAGATAGCAACTTGATATTTGGCATGCATGTGTATCTCATGGAGCTGCACATTTTGAGTGATGAATGGTCAAGGTCAAGGTCAACCTTCAAGGTCAGAGGTCAAATATATGTGGCCCAAATCACTTATTTTATGAATACTTTTGCAATATTGAAGATAGCAACTTGATAGTTGGCATGCATGTGTATCTCATGGAGCTGCACATTTTGAGTGGTGAAAGGTCAAGGTCATCCTTCACAAGGTCAAGGTCATCCTTCAAGGTCAAACATCATATAGGGGGACATTGTGTTTCACAAACACATCTTGTTTATTGTATGAATTTTGAATACAATTATACTCTGGTGTAAAAAATGAAAGGTACATAATACAAAAATAACATCCAGCATTCTCTTTATTACTGACAACATATATACTGCTTATGATTGATTTCACCCATACCATAGTTACTGATGGAGTTACATGATTCGTACATTTATATGCTATATATGTTACTTCCCTTTAATTTGCTGATGTGTTGTTGAATATAGGAGTAAATTGCTATGACGTTTATACGAGTCAATATTAATTGAACCATATAGTCTTATAGATCAAATTCGCCAGCTACTAGCAAACAATAATTAATTAGTTGCAGTTTTTGTCTGTCAATTACTACATTTGTGATTGATAAGCATCTATTGATGAGTGTCAATTTTGTATTTTTTTGTTGTCTTTCCTGGTGTCTTGGTATGATGGCTGAAGCCTTTTATAAACAGATGTCATCAATCGATCAAGTTGGGCATCAACATTCATGCGAATATATGAGTAGTTTGTTGCAATTAATTTTGTGACTTCCTTAATTTAATTGATTTACAGTTCAATTTTAAGTGTAGTTTTTCAGCCCGTCCCTCCCTCGATCATTCCCACCCTCCCCTTCAAAGATGGAAGGCATCAATTTTAGGTGGTTGGATGTTTTCATTAATTCATATTTTATTTCAACTTACTGACTTCATGTGAATATCATTAAGGATATTTATATTACTGTTGGATTATTATTGCTAAGGACTATATTGTCAGTGCCTTGTTCAATAATTACTGACTAGATATGCTTTCGGGGCTAATTTCACATCCTTTGACAAGCTTTGTTTAAAATGGACCATTTCTCTTGATTTTGTGTACGTTATTTACAATTTTATGCCACAAAGTTATAAATTTGTAACCAAACTGAACCTATTATAGGTGTCTGGTATCTAGTAAGAATCAGTT
Organism: Dreissena polymorpha; assembly: GCF_020536995.1. Taxonomy (NCBI): domain Eukaryota; kingdom Metazoa; phylum Mollusca; class Bivalvia; order Myida; family Dreissenidae; genus Dreissena; species Dreissena polymorpha. The sequence continues at coordinate 47,651,962 of NC_068364.1, read as the reverse complement.
CAACATTGGGAAAAGCCTAGAATACAGCGATTTAGTTAAAACTACCATCAGATGGGTCAGACTTGCCACCCTGCCCCGATTTAACAACACTGTATGTTTTAAAATGCAAGATGTGTCCCTACACGGTCCTCATAGTCTAATGAACATCAAATCTTAATTCAATAATTTTGACACAAATAACCTGTGTTTACAAAATAATTAAATATTGTTTCTCTGATCTTGCTGTCAAGAAAATCTTCCTTTTCCAAAATTATTTATTTGCATTATAGATATTAAATTGTATACTTGGACTAGATTACTTGTGGCACAGGTGGGGGGATCTTTTTCCCATGGGCAGTCATATTTAGACCAAATTACCGGTATACATGTGTCTAAATTTTCAATCAAAGTACTTCATAATGTTTGTCCAGTGTTAACCAGTTCAGAGTAAGTGTTTTTTTAAATATTTTTTAAAATTTCATTTCAGACTTGAAAGCCATTGGTTCAGACTGAAAAACCCTCCGACTGCACTAACTGACATGGTGGAAGCCTCCGGTCAACAATTTCCTGGGACGTATAGGAAATGAAGACATATTTATACAGCACGTCTTCTGTTATTGCTTTATCAATCTGACATGCAACTTATGATGCCATACAATCAGAAGCTTGCCTGTTTTTGTAGTTTCTGATAATTTAATATAAAACAGGAAAGCTGTGAGCCATATCAGGAACAATACCTTGATTAGCTGATCAAAGGAACAAGAGCCTTGGACTGCTTCTGTAGTTGACTTACTGGTGTTTGTATTGGATATTGAAGCCTTAATTGCAATAAGCCTGACAACTAATTGGCTTTGGAAATAAGTGATTCTATTTTATATGAAATCAGTACTGAAGCAAGATGACAGCTCTGTTGAATGGTTAAACTTAAAGGCTCTTGCTTAACAAGACTTAATGCTGGATTAAAAAAAAAGTTTTTGATTAAAAAGATTAGGAAGTACAAAAAAACAACAACTGAAATAGAATACTATTAGTGAGACTTAAAAAAGGAATTTTAACAAAAGACAGGATATTCTTATTTAAAAAGTTTGAGAAAATGCTGACAGAGTATTTATTTCAAAAATCAAACTTAACACACTTTATGTAATGTGCCTTGGAAAAAATCAATTTGAAGAACATCAATTGAAGCACTTACTGAAGTCACAATAAACAACAATTGCAACAGCAACAACAGCAATAATGTTTCGGATGTATGATCAGTACAGTTCGGAGATCAAGTTCTCGGAGCTGCCCAACCCAGAGGAATTATGGGAGCTCCAGGACCTGATTGGGGAAGGCACCTATGGGGAGGTGTACACAGCTAAAAATAGAAACACAAGTAAGTTCCACTGTATACAGCTAAAAATAGAAACACAAGTAAGTGCCACTGTATACAGCTAAAATTAGAAACACAAGTAAGTGCCACTGTACACAGCTAAAAATAGAAACACAAGTAAGTGCCACTGTATATGGCTAAAAATAGAAACACAAGTAAGTGCCAATGTAAACAGCTAAAAATAGAAACACAAGTAAGTGCCACTGTATACAGCTAAAAATAGAAACACAAGTAAGTGCCACTGTACACAGCTAAAAATAGAAACACAAGTAAGTGCCACTGTATATGGCTAAAAATAGAAACACAAGTAAGTGCCACTGTATATGGCTAAAAATAGAAACACACTTAAGTGCCACTATATACAGCTAAAAATAGAAACACACTTAAGTGCCACTTAGCTTCAAACTGAAATTGGTTGGCTTTATTGCTGATAATTATATTTATGTATATATTTTAAATGTTGTTTTTGATGTTTGAATCTGCAAATTTGTTCATATTTGGTTAGATTGTATTGATACTATATATATATATATATATATATATATATATATATATATAATATATATATATATATATATATATTGTAAAATATTGTTTTCAATATTTAAATTATTATATTTTTTTGTTTTAATTATTTTACTGTGTTAAATTAAAGTGCCATTTTTTGTTAAGATTAATGGTGCCATTAAGATGTAGAAAACCAGTTTGTTTAGAATACAGCATTTTTGTTTAGTATGTTTACAGTTGATATTCCTCATACTGTTATTTAAATAGTAGAGCTCCAAACCCAAAAGATAAAAAAAGGATCGAAAACTAAAAATCTAGACTATAGCTCTTAGCCATAATAATCCCAACATTGAGGCAGGCTTTTGGAAAATGGGGCTTAAAGTGCATAAAGTTTTATCCCAGATAAGCCTTTGGAGTCCACATTGACAGAATGTTTGATTAGAAGAGACTTCATTTAAACAAAATTTCCTTTGCATGCTGGGAAATTTTTTCGCCACAGAATGTGGCGTCTCATCCGGATCCAAACTGTTTGCTATTGTGATAGTATTCTTTGAAAAAAATCAAAGAAAATGCTAATTTTAGAAATTCAGCAGATGACATTTTAGCAGACGACAAATTTCCCAGCTTGTTAAGGGTTCAATTATAATTGCTGTATCTAGATGAAGTTGTGGCGGTGAAGATCATGGAGTCCATCCATGAGGTGATAGAAGAGATAGAGGTTGAGTACAAGATCCTACGAGACTTCAACGATCACAAGAACATGCCCCAGTTTCATGGACTGTATCTGAGGATGGGGGAGAGTGGGGCGGACGATCAGCTGTGGATGATGATGGAGGTGGGACCAGGCAAAAATTCTTCATAAAATTATCTTTGTTTTTAACCCATTTATGCCTAGTGTACTCTCCCATCCTTCTGAATTTGATCAATTTATTTCCAAAATTAGGGATGTCAAGTATATTTATGGGTCTACGCTGTTTGCCAAGGCCTTTTTTCGAGACACTAGGCATAAATGGGTTAAATCAGAAATCTGCAAATTCATATTTCGAAAAAAATATGTTTTTGAAATAAACATTAAATTGTATGCAGAGGAGTATAAATAATGTTACAGTATGCAGAGGAGTATAAATAATGTTACAGTATGCAGAGGAGTATAAATAATGTTACAGTATGCAGAGAAGTATAAATAATGTTACAGTATGCAGAGAAGTATAAATAATGTTACAGTATGCAGAGAAGTATAAATAATGTTACAGTATGCAGAGGAGTATAAATAATGTTACAGTATGCAGAGAAGTATAAATAATGTTACAGTATGAAGAGGAGTATAAATAATGTTACAGTATGCAGAGGAGTATAAATAATGTTACAGTTTGCAGAGGAGTATAAATAATGTTACAGTATGCAGAGAAGTATAAATAATGTTACAGTATGCAGAGGAGTATAAATAATGTTACAGTATGCAGAGGAGAATAAATAATGTGACAGTGTGCAGAGGAGTATAAATAATGTTACAGTATGAAGAGGAGTATAAATAATGTTACAGTATGAAGAGGAGTATAAATAATGTTACAGTATGCAGAGAAGTATAAATAATGTTACAGTATGCAGAGGAGTATAAATAATGTTACAGTATGAAGAGAAGTATAAATAATGTTACAGTATGCAGAGGAGTATAAATAATGTTACAGTATGCAGAGAAGTATAAATAATGTTACAGTATGCAGAGAAGTATAAATAATGTTACAGTATGCAGAGGAGTTTAAATAATGTTACAGTATGCAGAGAAGTATAAATAATGTTACAGTATGCAGAGAAGTATAAATAATGTTACATTATGCAGAGGAGTATAAATAATGTTACAGTATGCAGAGAAGTATAAATAATGTGACAGTATGCAGAGGAGTATAAATAATGTTACAGTATGCAGAGGAGTATAAATAATGTTACAGTATGCAGAGAAGTATAAATAATGTTACAGTATGCAGAGAAGTATAAATAATGTTACAGTATGCAGAGGAGTATAAATAATGTGACAGTATGCAGAGAAGTATAAATAATGTGACAGTATGCAGAGAAGTATAAATAATGTTACAGTATGCATTTTTTTGCAATCCTAGCTGAAATGTACTTATTTAAAGTTGTTTACAATTCAAAAAGGTGTATTTATAATACATTGTTAAATCAGAATGATGTGCATTAAATATAGCATAGTAGTAAAATTCCCATTTTTTGTTTTTTTCATTACAGTATTGCTCGAGGGGATCAGTAACTGACCTGGCAAAAAGTCTGGTGGAAAAAGGGCAGAAAATGGATGAACAACTCTTGGCTTTCATATTAAAAGAAACCATATCTGTAAGTTACTAAGAACATGGGTTATTTTGGCTTGAATTTTCTATACAAAAACAATATAGTGTCATGGTTCTTTGAAAAGAGTACTTTTGTTTTTGTTTTGTTTTTATCATTAAATAGTTTATAACAACTCTTGTAGCAAATTTAACAGTTAATGAAGTTTATAACTTATCATATTAAAACAAAATCTTTTGTTTCGACTTATGTTGAAATTGAGCTTGAGCTCAAATGTCAATATTTACTAAATGTATCTGTTCACGTTCTATACCTGGAATACAAAGTTGATTAAATGCAACAAATATATTTTCCCATGATTTTTTTATGTTGTAGTAATTGCTTATTAATAATAAATATGATTTTTTTGTGTAGAGTTTATTTTAATGTTTCAATTCAATTTGTTTTAGGTGCTGCATTTCCTTCATAAAAATCACATTGTACATCGTGATGTTAAGGGACATAATATCCTTTTAACAGAAAATGGAGGCATAAAATTAGTGGATTTTGGTAAGAATTTTATTGTTATGCTATCAAAACAGTGTTTTTAATATTTTAAGCTCAGTTTTTTACCACATATTGAACCAAACAGTTAACCATTTCTTTGACCATGTATTGAACCGCACAGTTAAACATTTCTTTTACCACATATTAAACCATACAGTTAAATATTTCTTTGACCATGTGTTGAACCAAACAGTTAACCATTTCTTTGACCATATATTGAACCATACAGTTAACCATTTATTTGACCACATATTGAACCAAACAGTTAACCATTTCTTTGACCACAAATTGAACCATACAGTTAACCATTTCTTTAACCACATATTGAACCATACAGTTAACCATTTTTTTGACCACATATTGAATCATACAGTTAAACATTTCTTTGACCACGTGTTGAACCAAACAGTAAACCATTTCTTTGACCACAAATTGAACCATACAGTTTACCATTTCTTTGACTACATATTGAACAAAACAGTTAACCATTTTGCTTACCACATATTGGACCAAACAGTTAACCATTTCTTTGACCACATACTGAACCAATCAATTAGCCATTTCTTTGACCACATATTGAACCAAACAGTATACCATTTCTTTGACCACATATTGAACCAAACAGTTTACCATTTCTTTGACCACATATTGAACCATACAGTTAACCATTTCTTTTACCACATATTGAACCAAACAGTTTACCATTTCTTTTACCACATATTGAACCATACAGTTAACCATTTCTTTTACCACATATTGAACCAAAAAGTTTACCATTTCTTTTACCACATATTGAACCAGACAGTTTACCATTTCTTTGACCACATATTGAACCATACAGTTAACCATTTCTTTAACCACATATCGAACCAAACAGTTAACAATTTATTTGACCATGTATTGAACCATATAATTAACCATTTGTTTGACCACATATTGAACAAATCAGTGTCACCAGGTCGAATTTTGAAACAAGTTATGACCACTTTAGGGGAAATATTTATAACTCAAGCTTAATAAAACTTCGTCAGAATGTTTATCTTGACAATATCTGGGCCAACTTTTAATATGGGCCAGGTGGGTTCAAAAACTACTTAACCTTGTCAAATCATTTTCAGAACTTGTTTCGACTCTAGAAGCCATATGTATGACTCAGTCTTGTTGAAACTTGGTCAGGATGTTTGTCTTGACAATTTTAAGTCTATATAACGCTCAAAATCAATGAAAATTTGTAAAGTATTTCGTAAAATAAAGTTAACACCTAAACAATCAGTGTTTTTATAGCAATAGCCACAATTTCAATGCTAGATGTGGTATGATTGCATAGATTTTTGTAGATACAAAATGCTCGTTTTTATTTATTTGTGACAATTAATTCCAATTTAATTTCCCGCAAATATATCTATTCATAAGACACATGAACACTAAAATGGTACCATGTTAATGTTCATGTGTCGTATGAATAAATATCGTTGCGGGAAATAAAAATGGAATTAAATATGCACAACAATAATACAAACGAGAATGTTGTACCTACAAACATCTATTTTACCAGACCACATCTGGCGTTGAAATTTTGGCAATTGCCATAAGAAACACTGATTTTTAATTGTTTAACTTTATTTTACAAAAGATTGTACGAAATTTTCGTTGATTTTGATTAGAAATGGGGCTTTAAAGGCCATGTTTGAATCTGGGTCAAGTGGGGACAAAAACTAGATCATCAAGTTTTATTTATAGATGTCCATGTACTCAGTGGAGCGCTTAACGGCCATCATGGCATTGTTGTTTATACAACAAAATTCAAAAATTGCTATTTTAGCTCCCTTATCTTATTTTCACTTAATCTTCAAAAAATTGTTTAGATCAAGAGTGAAAGGCACAAGTGATTTGATTAAACAATCCTATACTCCTAACCTTAGTTGCAATAATTCAACTACCAACTATTGATCCTCCGGGTGAGCTGTACATATGTACCCAAAAAGCTCATAGCATTCAAGAAGAACTACTCCTAACCTTGGGTTATGCTACAACGATTTATGAAAGAAATATATTCTAGCAAGATTTTATTTACTATGAGAACTTTATTTTTCTAAACTTTGTTTATCTTTTCACAGCATACATTTTCAAAAGTGTATCAATGATATTGTGTCAAATTCATTAATAAAATGGAGCAAATATTGTCAGATTCTATAGGAAAGAAGTATTGTGTTATGTAATAATAATTATAAATAAAGTATGTGTAACCATCATGAAATTTAATAATAAATATCCCACCATCACAATGTGACATGAAATATCTTTAGAATTCTGTACACAAAGTCTTTTTATGTCCCCCACTATAGTAGTGGGGGACATATTGTTTTTGCCCTGTCTGTCTGTTGGTCTGTTGGTCTGTTGGTCTGTCTGTTTGCGCCAACTTTAACATTTTGCAATAACTTTTGCTATATTGAAGATAGCAACTTCATATTTGGCATGCATGTGTATCTCATGAAGCTGCACATTTTGAGTGGTGAAAGGTCAAGGTCAAGGTCATCCTTCAAGGTCAGAGGTCAAATATATGTGGCCAAAATCGCTCATTTTATGAATACTTTTGCAATATTGAAGATAGCAACTTGATATTTGGCATGCATGTGTATCTCATGGAGCTGCACATTTTGAGTGGTGAAAGGTCAAGGTCAAGGTCATCCTTCAAGGTCAGAGGTCAATCATATGTGGCCAAAATCGCTCATTTTATGAATACTTTTGCAATATTGAAGATAGCAACTTGATATTTGGCATTCATGTGCATCTCATGGAGCTGCTCATTTTGAGTGGTGAAAGGTCAAGGTCAAGGTCATCCTTCAAGGTCAGAGGTCAAATAAATGTGGCCCAAATCGCTTATTTTATGAATACTTTTGCAATATTGAAGATAGCAACTAGATATTTGGCATGCATGTGTATCTCATGGAGCTGCACATTTTGAGTGGTGAAAGGTCAAGGTCAAGGTCATCCTTCACAAGGTCAAGGTCATCCTACAATGTCAAACATCATATAGGGGGACATTGTGTTTCACAAACACATCTTGTTAAAATTAAATTTGAATTTAGTACATTCTGTTGTCAATAATGTGTACACATCATTTTAAGAAATCGTAAATTAAAGTATTGGACTTATAGACAGAAAAATAAAATATTTTATAATTTTTATAAGTATTATGTTGTTTTTTCTTGAAATGAATTTGTTTCTAAATAGTCTTTTGATCAGTCATTTATAATTCCAAGTGTATTTTTTTGTATTCTCTTTAATTCTCAGAATCAACTAATTAGCTATTTTAACATTTCATGTAAAGTACGTATAAAGAAAGCATAACGTTGGAATCGCCTGACCATGGCTGTTAATGACAGCCTTTTTTTTAAAACAGGTATTTTACTTTCAATTTTCTCTAAACCTCTTTGGAGAAAGTTGACAGCCAGTATAAAATTTACTGTGATATTTCATGATGACATGCAAGAAAAAAATCGTAATATGTTCATTAATGAGCGGTACAAAAATAGTCAGTTTAATTTCTGGATCAGGAAGTTTGTAAAGATGAAGAGATTTTGTTGCGGGGGATTTATGAAGTAATGAAGTATTAATACAGATTGATAGTTGATGGTGATCGATACTGTAATTGTAATGAGTTGTTTTTTGCTTAGCTGAGCGCGTTTTCTCTTTGTGGGCATGTCTTTTCATCCTTTGTATGTTGTTCATCAATGGTCAAATGTCATGCATTGTCCGTCTTCAACATTTGCATTTAGAACACGCTTGAGGCCACAGTTATGGCCCATTCTTTATGGAACTTGGCCAGAACAATTGTTCTTATGATAGCTGCAGGGCCCAGTTAGAATATGGTACTAGTACATTTAAAAATATGGCAGCCAGAGTGCTGGGCTGTTTTCCTGATATTGCTATAGTGAATTCTTGTGAACACTCTTGAAGACACATTTTTGCCAAATTGTCATTAACCCTATACCACTTAGATACATATTTTGGCACATTTGTACTTCCTAAGAAATTTAATTTAATTAAAGGCCTTTCTTACTAGATCCAAGTTTCAAAGGTTTCAGTTCCAACCCTTAGATACTGATGAGCAGCAAACAGCATAAAACCTGAACAAACTACGAGTTACTTGCAGGCTGTTTTGGTTTTATGCTGTTTGCACATAGCCATTTTCACTTTGTTTCTGAGTGGGAAAGGTTTAAACTTAATAAGAACCAGTTATTTAAGGCATGTAAAAAGGTCTGGGTAAAAGAAAGGTCAGATGACAAATTTCTTACACAGACATCCCAAAAACTTAAATGAGCAACTCAGTTTCTTTTGGTCTGATGTGAGCAACCAAGGGCCTTTGATTCTCTCGTGTAATCCTTTGGTATTAGCTAGAATATTCAAATAATAGGTGCATTTTTGTAAATATTGTATAAGTATATCTTGATTTTTTATTAAATTTAAAAGCAACAAATTTCAATAATAAAATTTGAACTTTAACTTCATAAATTAAAAAAAAATGAACACAATGTCTATTATTGTGGTCCGTTCCAGGGGTCTCTGGGGAGAATTCCTCCACATACGGGAGAAAGAAGACATCAGTAGGAACCCCATACTGGATGGCCCCCGAGGTAGGACCTCTATTTGTTAGTCTGTATGTCTGGAAAGGTGTTTGTGTATCCATTTCATGGCCTGTCAGTATTCTCAAGATTGTAAGCGAACGTCTTCTTGTAGATTTTGAGCAAACTTCTACTTGTAAATGTAAATATGTTGAAGGCTATTCCAACCATCAGTTTTTGCAGCAACAACTCTCTAGAACTGCTACAATCAAAACCTCAAGCCTATTTTCCTGTTGCTCAAATATAACTGAGCAAGCCCTCAACTCTGACCAAATAATGTTGCCATGGCATTGTTGATATAGTATCTGCCTAGCAACCGGGAGGTCAAGAGTTCGATCCCCACTTAGGAAGCATTTTTTAGACCTCCCCCATAGACATCAAGGTCTGGTTCTTGTCTGTGTAACTGGACTTGTGAGTCGTTCTAAATGGACTTGAGAGTCGTTCACATGAGTAGTAAGTTCTTTAAATGCAATCGAGGTAAAATAATAGGTTTAAACTAAACTAACTCTTACCTGTAATTTATTATTTAGCTACATGTTGCCTATAAATGTCTGTCTGTTAACCCTTTACCACTTAGATACGTATTTAACCCATTGCCACTTAGATACATATTTAACCCTTTACCACTTAGATACGTATTTAACCCTTTACCACTTAGATACATATTTAACCCTTTACCACTTAGATACATATTTAACCCTTTACCACTTAATATGTATTTAACCCTTTACCACTAAGATACGTATTTTGACGCATTTGTAGTACCTAAGATAGTTACATTTAATAAAAGACCTTTCTTACTATATTCAAGTTTTAAAGGTCAACAGAAGAAATCTGACTAACTGTTCATTTTTTATAAAGTAATACCATATTATAACAACAAAGTAAAAAAATAAAATTAAAAAAAAAAGTTAGAGCTAAAAAAACGATGATTTTGATGATCGGGAATTTCCGTAACGCGTTCGGCAATTTCCGCCGCTATTTTACCCCGATGACGTATGTGTGCACCACTGCGCATGACGAATATTCCCATGTTATGTACAGTATGCACTGAAGCATGCAAATTTCCCTCAAAACTTCAAGGATTACAAGACTGTGTTGATCATCCTGATGCAGTGCCAACTTTGTTCCCTGACACGGACAACTTTAAGGCATTACAGCCGAAAGCCCTAAGGCCAGACGAGTTAGGAGCCCCCAAACGGAAACGTGACAACTATGGTGCTTTTTCCAAGAGAAATCGCAAAACGGTAAGAACTTAATTAATAAGGTCAATGATCAGATATGCATCTTAATACCACAAGTTCTATGTTATTTCAAAAAGCTCAAACACTGACAATGTAAAAAATACTTTTGAATTAAAAATCATTGTATGTAGTTAGAATAGTTGGCAGCTAGTAACCAAACTGACTTTGGCAGTACGGCAAGATCTAATTATTTATTGTAAGTGTTTTGACAGGCATCAGTTTGAAATCGACACATTTCGATCTTAATACAAATGTGTATCTATCTAAATATACTGCTAGTCGACACAATTAGCATTTCAAGCAGTGGACACTGTTGAGTCCATTTCCTGGGAAGAACCAGTACTTGGTGTCTATGGAGGAGATAATGAGAAAGCTCCCTGAGTAGGGAGCGAACCCAGGAACTCCCGATCGCTAGACGGACACCGCATCCACTACACCACCGTGACCTCTTACTGTTTTCCACCACGGTTAATTTAGCTCAAGTTCTAATGTAAAGCAGTTGCTGACAAGCCATATTTTCTACCTATTTACCAAAAATTCAATTAATAATGTGTTGCTTATCTTTTTATTGTTTAAAATGTGAAAACGCAAGGGCTTTTTAGTAAATACAATCAGACTTCCAATAATGTATTAATGCTGGTTTAGAAAAAGAGATGATAAGTTAGAAATAGTGTGCCATTTAACTGTTAAAAGAATAAAAAAGAAATTTGAATTAGTAGCCGACAGGTGTTTTATTATTTATATACCATTTATTCTTCATGTAGTGTAAATCATAAAATGCATCTTGATTTTTTTGTGTTTTCATAAATTGAACAGCAACTGATTCTAGTACTTAGTAGCTGATGGCTATTTAGGCTACTGGTAGTGCCATGATAATTTAAATAACAGTTCAATTTCAGTCTTCAGGGTAATATATTTAGCCAAAATCATTGTTCTATATTAGAAACAGGAGAAAAATCCAATAGCCTGACTATATAAATTATTAATTTCTAGAAGCCCAAATAACATCTTACCAGACCCGGGATGTCTGGCTTATAATTTAAGACTGAATAAATGTTATATTTTCAAATTAATATTGTTACATGCATTAATTGCATTGGAAACAGTTTTCAGTGTAATAAACTCATTTTGCTCCTTATGGGCTTTAGCCATTTTGAGATTTCATTATAGCATTCAATGTACTAAAGATGTGTTGTTTGATTAATTTCTGAAGTGGAAAAAAGAAAAACATGTAGTTTTACTATTATGAATACAAAGATTACTTTATTTTACAATTTTGTGTTACAAATCTTGTAGAAAATAAATGACAGCATTATAATATGTGTAAAATTAAATAAGCTTTTTTCGGGTTATCATTTTTATATTTTATTTATAAAGTTGCTTCAATTAGGTGGTTTCTGTACAAAATAAGTTGGTCACTAAACTAGCTGAATTTTTGCAAATCACCATGCCAACAAGGCACCAAGTTGGCAGAATGTGGTGATTACCGGAATAAACCCCCTTCGGAAGAAACCCCCTTCGCTAAAAACGGCAGGGCGGAAGAAACCCCCTTTCATAGTTTGCATACGCGGAAGAAACCCCCTCGCTAGTTGTGCATACGCGGAACAAACCCCCTTCGAGTTTTCAGACAGGCGGAATAAACCCCCTTCGTGTTTTCAGACAGGCGGAATAAACCCCCTTCCTAAGTGTTAAGTCTTGCCCTTGAACATGTCGGCGGCATGGTGTGCTCTGTCACTGACTTCACTACGGTGAGCTGAAACATAAAGCATACATATTGATGAAACAGGTCAATCGTTTTACTTATAATATCAAGTACTTATTCATTTGTCCGAGCCTTTAAAAAAATGTTAATATGACTAATATAGCTATACTCAGATGTGACGAATTGGAATTTTATGCAAAATTAATATTATATAAAAATAATCGCAATACATGGGTTTTGTAGAAAAAGACTCATTTATTTTTGAGTATAAGTACATGGTATAATATTACTTACCTCTAGATCAGTGGTAGCAATAGCACGGCATTTCTGTGAACCCCGTTGGTCACACTCCCAACGCTGGCTAACCGCTGACTTTGCTTTCTTCGTGTAGCAGTACCCCTAGTAACACAACTTCTGCCCACCCTTGTTGTTCTTGATGATCTCCATTATTGATATATTCGAAATACCAACGATGTGTATATATATACATACCAATTAATCGAGCAAATGTAATTTAAAAAAACTGTACATAACTTCACACGAGCCGCAAAGGCGCCGATCATGACACAACTTCTCATCATTATCAACAATAGCCGGTACATTAAAGGACCTTTTATATAATTAAATGCAGGTGCGAATATCTATTTCCAAACTGTTATGTGCTGAGTAAAGAGGTGTACCGGCTGTTTTTTCACAAGTTGTTAATGATGAGATGCTCGTGTGAATTTGTCTTGCACGCGTTTCAGTGAGATTATACCATTTTATATGCGTTAACTTGTACTTGATTGATAAAAATAACAAACACACAAAATTAGCGCCCAGAGCCGATAGTGACGAAGATATTTCGTACATATTTTCCTATAATAACCGAAGCATTCGTCTTTAAAAAAAATTGAATCATGCAAAAAAACGTGCTTCCCGAGATCTTTCTGAAAATAAAAGTGAATTTCTGTAAACAATTACCGTGCGTTTAAATGTAACTAAATTGTCTGGAAGGGGGTTTGTTCCGTTATGGAAGGGGGTTTATTCCGCCTGTCTGAAAACTCGAAGGGGGTTTGTTCCGCGTATGCACAACTAGCGAGGGGGTTTCTTCCGCGTATGCAAACTATGAAAGGGGGTTTCTTCCGCCCTGCCGTTTTTACCGAAGGGGGTTTCTTCCGGAGGGGGTTTCTTCCGTACACCGAATGTGGTGTATTACCACCCTACAGCTGCCATAAATCAAGCTGGTGTCATAAAATAGATGGTCCTCTTTGTTTCTGTAAAGTCAAGTATTGTTATCAGTGATCTACTGTTATCAATTGTATTTGGCGCAGACAGTAATAAAACAAGCAGATTATCAGACTGCAGTAATCATAACAACTGAATATACAACATACTGCACTAGTAGATAGAACAGTATTTATAAATAGAATAGGAAATAAATTGCAAAAAATATAAATAACATTTTAATTTTGAACAACAGCAAAAAATATAAATAACATTTTAATTTAGAACAACAATCTACACTTTTATTCTTGTCTCTTGTCTTTATGCTTTCTTTTAATTTAAACACTGTATTATTTTAATTGGGATATTTTTTTATATATTGTATTTATTTAGTTTGACAAATTATAATTAAAACAGATACTTGCATAAATACTGGCATCATTTAAATACATTTCTTCAAAACTTGATTTTTTTATTAATTAAAAAACAAATCCTCATGAAATGAGCTATAATGCTGCGCATGGACACAGTTTTAAAATACAGTTAAAATGAAAAAAAACAACAACCATTTTTAATGAAATAGTCATGGAAAATTGCTTACCGGTATAAAGCTTTAATTAAAGATACTAATACTATATTGCAAAAATAAATGTAGATCATGAAATGAATAGTTTTGTTTGAGAAAATCACCAAAATGATGTCCATTCCCTGTTTGATGTCTTATTCTCAATTCACATAATACAGTGTTTTTAGAACACATCATGACTTGCAGTTGACCCCTTTTGATTTTGAGGTCACTAGGTCAAAGGTCAAGGTCATGGTGACCCCAAATAGTAAAATGGTTTCCGGATGATAACTCAAGAACGCATACGCCTAGGATCATGAAACTTAATGGGTAGATTGATAACGACTCGCAGATGACCCCTATTGATTTTGAGGTCACTAGGTCAAAGGTCAAGGTTATGGTGACCCAAAATAGTAAAATGGTTTTCGGATGATAACTCAAGGACGCATATGCCTAGGATCATGAAACTTCATAGGTAGATTGATCATGACTCGCAGATGACCCCTATTGATTTTGAGGTCACAAGGTCAAAGGTCAAGGTCACGGTGACCCGAAATAGTTAAATGATTTTCGGATGATAACTCAAGAACGCTTTTGCCTAGGATCATGACACTTTATAGGTGCATTGATCGTGACTCGCAGATGACCCCTATTGATTTTCAGGTCACTAGGTCAAAGGTCAAGGTCACAGTGACAAAAAACGTATTCACACAATGGCTGCCACTACAACGGACAGCCCATATGGGGGGCATGCATGTTTTACAAACAACCCTTGTTTCATTTACATTTATCGGATTATATATTTAACATCCGATTAATGTAAATGAAATGATTATGAAATTTTGTTCAATGACATGTGTTGCCATGAAAGTTGGACTATTACTTGTCTTTAGGCTCGAAGGCGCACAAGGAATTACTGTTGGTCATCGGAAGCAAGCGTCTTCTCTCTGACATTCGCATGCTGTCACCAGCTGAACAGACCTCGATGCTGGAGGCTCAACACAAGGTGGTCTGCCAATTTGCGCCAAAATTTGTCTGCTTTTCATACGCAGCAATGAAACAGAGGTATGAATTGTGATCGATTAATATTATATTTACAGAAGAGTTAGCGCAGGCATGTTGTTTTTGTCTTTCATAGTCCAGTGGTAATAATTTATAAAACTACAACTTTAAGGCAAAAATTAGTTTATTTCCTACACGATTGATAAATATTTGTGCAAGTTTAATGAGAACAACATTTGATTATGATGCAGTTTGGTTTTTTTTACATTCGGCATTGGTTGCGGAAATTCTAACAACCAAAAATATGATCTTTAATTCGAGTAAAATTAATATCCTAGTTGACTAATAAACATTGTCATTTGCAGTTCATAAACCATCAAGTGCCCATGAGCATATGTCCATAATAAATATGCATTAGTTGTGAAAATGATTTTAGTTCCTTTTTATGCCCGTGAAGGTGGGCATATAGTGATCGCACTGTCCGTCTGTCTGTCTGTCTGAAATTCCGTCACACTTTGCGTTTAGGTTTCGAAAAATGTGGAAAAACACTTTGCGTTTAGGTTTAGAAGAATTTGGAAAAAGGGGGCATATGTCATCCTATGGTGACAAGCCTTGTTGTTATATGAAATAGTAATTGTTTATATAATTTGTGATTAAAGGCTATTTTTTGTAATCCAGATTGCATCTGGCAGCCCTGCATTCCGTTTCTAATGCGCACAGGAAACATGCAGAGACGAAGAACGGCGAAAAGCGCTACAGGATTTCGTATCCAAAGTACAAGGCGGGACACCATGTCGTGAAACCTGTCAAAGAGGCCTGCAATTATGGTAATGGTCCTTCTAAGCAAAATAGAAAATTGGCATTCTAATATATAATATACAAAAACCTAACAGTGAAACTGACTAAGTTGACTGTTGTTGTTGTTTTTTATGCATAATATGTGTATTTTTATTTATTTGTTCAATGTGCATTGTTTAACCAAGTAGTAAAAAATAAATTGTTGATGCTTTTTTCAGATTATGTCACAGAGCTCATGGTTGAATTGCTGCAATTTAAACAACAGTTCAAGAGCACCCGGATTGCTAAGCAGGCATCTTCTTCCATTCTGTTCTCTCCACCACCATTAGCATCATCTGCGAAGAAAATTTTAAAGAATGAAGCAGTGCAGTTGCACCGCTCTAGGTTTAATTAATTACAGTAATTGGAAACAACTTGGCATGCCATTTGTCATGTATTGCTCCAGCTGGGTTTAGTGTACGTGCGTAAGGTGTCATCCCAGATTAGCCTGTGCCATATATGTTTGTAATTAATTAAAAAAATCCTCGCGCTGGAAAGATGGGACAAAGCGTGCGCAAAATATCTCGTCCCATATTAGCCTGTGTCCCTGATAAGACTGTGCAGACTCGACGTGAACACATGATATGCCCCAAGTTTTATATGACAATGTCTACGAATGTGCCCTTTTGACAAATTAGAACCTAGCTGAAGCACTGATCACGTATTGTTTCAAATTAACATAGCAACTACAATTATTTTTTTGAAAAATGTGAATGTATTATTTTGACAAATATGCTGTAATAATAGTTTTCCCATTGTGTGCTATACTGTTAGTATAAAAATGTTAATGTCAACACCTTTATTTTTAAATGTTGGGACCATGTAGTGTTTTTTGTGTGATAGTATTGGTCTGTAAAAGATGTTTTAAAAGTCATTTTGTTAAAGGTACTTAATTTGACTCCATGACAAGTTGTATTGCAACATTGTGCTAGTAAAGCTCATTTACTTATTCCGTCCAGTTTTCTAAAACTTGTCGTCAGGTTACAAGTTGTTCTGTTGTTGTGTCTGTGGTAATTTATATTTTTAGATGTTGCAATAAACTTGTATGCTACATATATATTGTTGTGTTGGAATGTTTTCTTCATTTCAAAAACATCGAGAGTAAAAATTTGACATGCTATTTCTCATTAATAATATTAAGTCACCTCGCTCGTGGAGAGTTTAGAAAAATTCAATTGCGTCATATTTATATAAAATCAAGACTAATTATTAAAAAATATTTATGAAAAAACAACAGAAATGAGATCATTCAAACTTTGAAGTGAATGTCGACATAAATGATATCAATTTACCATAAATAAAAAATCGTGTGCAGGGAACACATCGGGTTTCAACAAAATGGCCATGTCAGGATACTAGCAAAAGAAATAAAACATCTATTCTCGGTCATTTAGTATTAAATGACACGACCATTTACGTAAGAATTATTCATTTCAAATCAACATTATTTATTTCAACTAGTACGTTGTTGAAGTGTTGAACTTGAACGGTTAGTAAATTTGGACTGGCATTCGTACGTCGATCAGTTTCAGCGAATAATTATATCTTTTCAATGTGTCAATTATATTTGCCTGATTAAATTATAATTAAATACTTAAACAGTCAAGATGCGATGTCCTGTGGATGTGTACTATGAAAAATAAAAACACGTTATATGACGAACTTTAAAAAGACAAAAGCTGATACCATTTCCTTTGTTATGAACTCGTAGCTTGTGGTTAACTCATACGTCACTTCCGGTTGAAACAAAAATGTCGACTCGATCACGAAGTGCGAAAAATCGGCATAGTTATCGGCTGTATACTCGCTGAATACGATGATTTTAATCAAATTATGATATGGAAATGCATTTAAACGTTATAATCTCCCATAATATTGGTGTATTTCAGGATTTTTTTAATCGGGTCCGTTGATCTTTAAAGGCTCCATTTCCAACCCTTAGATATTGATAAGAAGCAAACCGCATAAAACCTGAACAGACTGTGAGTTACTCGCAGGCGGTTCTGGTTTTATGCTGTTTGCACATAGCCATTATCACTTTGCTTCTGAGTGGGAAAGAGTTAAGAGTACATTCCTCTGCTAATCCTTAGTCCATCTTCCATTTTGCTAAAAAATAATAAATTGAAAAGAACATACAATTTATTTATGAAACTTGGTATACATAACAAGTGTTGAGAGAAATATGTATTACTTTTATTTTTGCTAGATTATGTCAAACATCAGGCAACTAATACTAAAAATGGAATCATACAAAGTAATATTTTGTTTCTCAATGTAATTTAAGGGGCTTAATAATCACGTTTTGAAAAAAAAAGTTTCAGATTTGCAAATTTTCGTTGTTATGATATTTGTGAGGAAACAGTAATACTGAACATTTACCATGCTTTGAAATATCCATTATATGCATCTTTTGACGATTTACAAACCTGAAAATTGTAAAGCATTGCAATTTGGAAAGTTCTGTTGTTGTTCTTATATTTTGTGACACTACAAGGATTGCTTATATAAAGTATCAAATACATAATTCATTGTATTAGAACAGATGGCCGAGCGGTCAAAGCATTAGACTTTTATTCCAGTGGTCAGTGGCTCAAGCCCAGTTGAGGGTTACTTTTTTTCTGTCATTAATCATACTCTTGTTTTCTTTTACTGGAGCTTTTTAAATCCAATGTTTACATTTATCAATATAAAGCATTTAATGACACACTTCAATACATGCCTAAATCTGTGAAAAGGTCCCGTTAAGATGTTTTCATGAAACTTGATGTACACATACAAAGCAATCTGACGGTAATATGGAAAATCTTTTTAAAAATTATATGTCAATTGTCATGTGAATGCTTAAAAATGAATCTTTATATTCCTGTGCTAAATGGAAGTTGGATATAATTATGAAACTTGGCATGTGTACAGATAAAGAGCAATATGAAGGTATTTTTTAACCTGACTGGTAGGGTTGGCATTTTTTGTTATCAACCGGAAGGTGACTTCCTATATCATACTATAATGTAAACCCTTTACCACTTTAATAGATACATATTTTTACTCATTTGTAGTCCTTAAGAGAGATAAATTTATTTAAAGATATTTCTTACTAGATTAAAGTTTTAAAGGCTTCATTTCTAACCCTTATATACGGATGCGTAGCAAACAGCATAAAACCTGAACAGACTGCAAGTAACTCGCAGGCTGTTCTGGTTTTATGCTGTTTGCACATAGCCATTTTCACTTTGCTCTTAAGTGGGAAAGGGTTAAGCCCTTCCTCTGCTCATCATAAAATAAATGTAACTTTCTAAGGGACTACAAATGTTTGAAAATACATACTAAGTGGCAAAGGGTTAAATTAGAGGTCACAGATAAAGGGCAGTTAATGAAGGTAAAAGGTTTTCACCTGACTGGTAGGGGACTCGTGTATTGCGGGCATTTTTTTTTCAATCAGGAGGTAACTTCCTATGTCATACTATACAGTTAACACCTTATTTTGTTAGGTGATAGCGTGCGAGAGACAGTTGGACTACTCATACGACATTCGCTGCGATGTGTGGTCATTGGGCATCACTGCTATAGAGCTCCTTGACGGACAGCCACCAATGGCAGACAAACATCCAATGAGAGCCCTGTTTAAAATTCCCAGGTAAGACAAGTCCAAATCTTTATTTACGCTCCTTTGCATCAAAAACATAAGGATTATTAAAACTCTCTAGAGTCCATTTCATCTGAAGAACTCGTACCTGTTGTCTTTCCAGATCTAAAGAAAGGAAGATCTTTAGAGTGGACATCCAACCAGTTACCTCCAGTCCCAACAGGCTAATCAGGGACGACACTTTCCACCTAAACTGGAATTTTGCTAAGAAGAGACTGTCTTTAAACAAAAAATATCATAAAAGCAGAATGTGTCATCCCTTGTTAGCCTGTCAGGCACTTTACGCGCATGCATTAAACCTCCTTTTCAAAGAGCACGGTCCATTTGTTAGCCATCTGCCTATCACTGAACTTAATCTGTTATTTATTTTCTTGACAGAAATCCCCCACCCACAATGAAGCACCCAGAACAATGGTCAGAAACATGTAAAGACTTCATATCCAGGTATCTTGATGTGTGGAAACAAACAGTTCATAATGCAACATCATTTTTGGTTATGGACCTCCTTGCTGATAACTTGTCGTTTTTGTCACCTACCGGTTTCACCGAAGGGGACTTATGGTTTGCGCTCAGTCTGTCAGTCTATCTGTCTGTCACTCTTTTCTGGATCCTGCGATAACTTTAAAAGTTCTTCATATTTATTCATGAAACTTGAAACATGGATAGATAACAATATGGACATTATGAACGTCATTTCATTTTGTTCTTAAGTCAAGAATTATGGTTGCTATGGCAACAAATAGACTAGAAATACAGCTGAAAATGGTGGTTTTCTGGATCCTGCGATAACATTTAAAGTTCTTCATATTTTTTTCATGAAACTTGAAACATGGATAGATGGCAATATGGACATTATGCACGTCATTTCATTTTGTTCCAACGTCAAAAAGTTTGGTTGCTATGGCAACAAATAAAAAAAATAAGTTATCTGACAATGGTGCAATTTCTGACAATGGTTGAGCTGGTAGGGGACATATATTGCTTGGCAATAGTCTTGTTATTCCTGTTACAGGAGAGGTCATGTTAAGGAAATAATGCGCTTTTTATCAATTTATGTAGCCATGAAATGTTTCTCTTCAAATTAATGAAAGTAAAAAAATAATTTTCCCTAAAATAAGGGGATTCCCAAGAATTGTAGCATTTACAGACAAGGCACTATTTTCTCCACAACGGAGAGCATGGCTGAAACAACATTTTTTTCACCAAAAGGATTGCAATGCCAAAAATGGCTCTTCCTATTTGTATAAGTTCTACACAAACCATCCAATTTTTTATCATGCCACTCTGGAACACTTGTATAAAATCTTGAGTAAACTCTTAAATTGAAATAATCAGTTTACAAAAAATTGAAATATTTCTAGATGTCTGACGAAGGATTATGAAGAGCGACCGTACATTTGGGATTTTCTGGAACATCCCTTCATCAAGCAGATTCCTGAGGATACTAAAGAGGTTACACAACACTGAGCTTTCCAGTACTGTAGGCTACATATCAATTGAATAAGTATTCAGTTTTAATTTAGCTATAATAAGTAAGTTTATGAAACAAATCTTCTATTCAGTTAAAAGGCCTCATACCTTGCAATTTACATAATCCTTGGTTTATTAAAAGACAATATTAGCCATTTTTTGTAAAAGAAAATCTCTGTCATTTATGACAACAAGTTTTATATAGCAAACAATCGATATCTGATTTGCATACTTAAAGCTAATCATTCTTTTCATATATTTGTAGCTGCGAGACCAGTTAGTTAAGCTTTCCTCAGAAGTGGAACGAGTTGTCAACGAACCTGACGTTACCACAAAGCAGGGACGTTTGAAGTCGCGTCGATCAAAACTCGGAGCACCTGCCACGACTGATGATCTCACACATCTGGAGATTCTAGACGAGGTTTGAAACCGGTGTACACCGAGCCCTTTCATGCTCAAATACACATTTTGATGCATTTAGTGGCCCCTTAGAAAATTAAATTAATGCCCTTTTTTTTACCATATTTAAGTTTCATTAAAGGCTTCATTTCCAACTGTTATATACTGATGAGCAGAAAAAAAACGTTAAAACCTGAACAGACTGCGAGTTACAGTGTTTTGTGCTAGTTGCATATATAGCCATTTTCACTTTGCATGTGAAAGGGAAAGACTTTAGGAATTCATTGATAAGTTAAAATAGCTTTTCTGAATTGTACATGGGTTATTGTAACAGTATAATCTAAAAACACACACCTAGAGGTGACCTTAATAGTTGCTTATAAATACAAAAAAGCCTTGCTTTGTTAGATGTGTAAGAAAACACCTTTTGTATACAACTGACCACAACAGTGGTTAGCTCAACAATTCACCAGTCACTATTCACTCTCCACCAGACGGTGAACCTGGTTTTAATTATCCAAACATAGACTTTTTGTATCAGAAATAAATATTTTATTTTTTCATCCACAGGAATCTATTGTAGCGCAATTGTACACACGTTATGGCCAGGGTCTCATCTACACTTATATTGGTGACATTCTCCTGGCCGTGAATCCTTTCTCTCCCATGACGATCTACAATGAGGAACACTCTCATAGGTACATGCATGCAGCCAAGGGGGACAATCCTCCGCATATCTTCGCCATCGCAGACCAGGCATACCAGATGATGGTCCATCAGAAAAAACATCAGGTGTGTTGCTCTTGTATGGTTTGCTTTTAGCTACAGAAACTCATCTTCAGTATCAGCATCTTTATGATTAGCAGCAGGAGCAACATCATCAGCAGCATTTTTATCAGCAGCAGCATCAGCATAATCATCAGCAACATTGTCATAAACATCAGCATCTCAATCCATTATGAAAAGTATCAATACTTTTTTAACCCTGTACCACTTAGATACGTATTTTGACGCGTTTGTATTCCCAAAGAAAGTTAAATTGAACGAAAGACCTTTCTTACTAGATTCAAGTTTTAAAGGCTTCATTTCCAACCCTTATATACTGATGAGCAGCAAACAGCATAAAACCTGAACAAACAGACTGTGAGTTACGCCCAGACTTTTCTGGTTTTATGCCGTTTGCACATAGCCATTTTTACTTTGCTTCTGAGTGGGAAAGGGTTTTGGGAAGAAATTAAAGACAAACTTCATCACCAAAACAGTCAGCAAAACTACTTAGCCTTTGTCTGATTTTAGTGCATAGTTATCAGTGGTGACTGGTGAGTCACCCAAACTCTACTCAGCCTTTGTCTGATTTTAGTGCATAGCTATCAGTGGTGAGTCACCCAAACTCTACTCAGCCTTTGTCTGATTTTAGTGCATCGTTATCAGTGGGGAGTCGGGGGCAGGCAAGACGGAGAGTGCAAACTTCCTTGTTCAGCAGCTCACACAACTTGGAAAGGTAAATCTATGTAATTGAGGAGTGATTGTACCCCATTTCTGTGCTTAAATGTTATCATTTATAAACAAAGTGATTTGTTGTAGGTTTTTTATATTTAGGAAATTGTAATAATTATTTTTTGGTATATAATAAAGGACAACTAGGTTCTAAGGGTGAAACTATGCAATGCTTTTGTTCAATCTCATTTACTAGAATATAAGTGAAAGCGATAATTCGCTGTTAAAATCAGCAAATGATAACAGTGAAAATTGTAGATAATTTTCACTGTATTACAGTGAAATGAGGTCAATAGTTGATGGCATGACTTCATGAGGCATTGAATAATTAAAGACAATGTATTGGGTTTTGGTAGATGATTCCTTTTTATTTATCTTTGATCATAGAACATAAACATTTTGTCTTCATGGCTGCATCGCTCATAAATAATATTTATTTATCTGATCACATGTGAATTAAAATCTACAGAAACCAGTAAATATCCTCATATCTAATACACTATTAAGGTGTAATAAAATAAAGTGAATTGCCTTATTCCCTCACTTCTTGAAGAAATTGATTTCGAGTTAATATCAATCAATTATGCATATACTAATATTAGCAATTTTAATTTGTTTGCGTTTAAATTCAATGACCACAAATATAGCTAAAATTTGCATTTATTGACATTTGTGGGTTTGTTTTATAGTCAATTCTTGCACACAGATTATGACCAAGCTAATTTGTCATGCTGTAATGCACAATGATATGAAATTTAAGGCCCCTAATCGAAACCTTGAAGAGAAGATCCTGCAGGTTAACCCCTTGATGGAAGCCTTTGGAAATGCCAAAACTGTCATCAATGACAACTCCAGCCGCTTTGGAAAATACCTGGAGATGTTCTTCACACATGCAGGAACTGTCACTGGGGGTGAGTTGGTGCCCTTAACCCATTTATGCCTAGTGGACTCTCCCGTCCTTCTAAATTGGATCAATTAACTTCCAAAATTAGGTATGTCTAGTATATTTATTTCTATATTTAGAATATTTCTTACAGAAATTCCTTTAAACAAATAGCACAGACCCTGATGAGACGCCATATCATACGGCGTCTCATCTGGGTTTACGCTGTTTGCCAAGGCCTTTTTTCTAGATGCTGGGCATAAATGGGTTAAAGGACCATTTTACTTGTATGATGTGTATTGCAATAATAGAAAAGTAACCTTCACTGAGATTTCTTAGAATACAGTCACGTCATTGTGAAATTTATAATAACTGAATTTGATAAAGGAAGTTAGTAAAAAATGATTTATAGACTTGCACATTAGAGAGAAAATATGCTCTAATCGCTATAACCTAAGCCTTTGGTGTGTCAATGAATATAGGTTACAGATAGTATTGTAAATAAGTACAAATTGTGCAATGGAAGCTGATTATTAAACAATATTTTTATATTGAAAAAAGAAGAGTAGATAAATGTTTTTATGCTCCCGGATCTATAGATTGGGGGTATATTGTTTTTGTCCTGTCTGTCTGTCTGTTTGTCTGTCTGTCATTCTGTCCCAAAACTTTAACCTTGGTTAAAGTTTGATTACTTTTGCAATATTGAACATACCAACTTGATATTTACCATGCATGTGTGTCTCATGTAGCTGCTCATTTTGAGTGGTGAAAAGTTAATGTCAAGGTCATCCTTCAAGGTCAAAGGTCAAATATCATTGTATTTTTCTTTTCTAAAACTTTAACCTTCGAAATAGTTTTATCATAATTTTTTTAATATTGAACACAGCAACATCATATTTGGCATGCATGTGTATCTCATGGGGCTGCACATTTTGAGTGGTGAAAGGTAAAGGTTATCATTCAAGGTCAAAGGACAAACTTAAAAAAAATAAAATCATTTCTCCATTCAATCTCTTACTTACTTCTCGTGCAGCTGCACATTTTTAGGGGTGAAAGGTCAAGGTCAACCTTCAAGGTCAAAGGTCAAATATCATTGTATTTTTCTTTCCTATAACTTTAACCTTTGTTTAAGTTTTATCATAACTTTTTTAATATTGAACACAGCAACTTCATATTTGGCATGCATGTGTATCTTGTGGAGCTGCACATTTTTAGTGGTGAAAGGTCAAGGTAAACCTTCAAGGTCAAAGGTCAAATATCATTGTATTTTTATGCCCCCGGATCAAATGATCGGGGGTATATTGTTTTTGGCCTGTCTGTCTGTCTGTCTGTCTGTCTGTCTGTCTGTCTGTCTGTCTGTCTGTCTGTCTGTCTGTCTGTCTGTCTGTCTGTCTGTCTGTCTGTCTGTCTGTTTGTCCCAAAACTTTAACCTTGGTTAAAGTTTGATAACTCTTGCAATATTGAAGATATCATCTTCATATTTGTCATGCTTGTGTTTCTCATGGAGCTGCACATTTTGAGTGGTGAAAAGTCAAGGTCAAGGTCATCCTTCAAGGTCAGAGGTCAAATATCATTGTATTTTTTCCCCTAAAACTTTAACCTTTGTTCAAGTTTGGTCATAACTTTTTTAAATATTGAAGCATCTTTATATTTGGCATGCATGTGTATCTCACGAAGCTGCACATTTTGAGTTGTGAAAGGTCAAGGTCATCCTTCAAGGTCAAAAGTTTTAAAAAATACAATCGAAGGTAAGTTAAAAGCTTTAAAAGGGAGATAATTTCTAAACCTGCCAAATGATATATTGAAATTTTATTTCAAAGCAGTGCAATAGGGGGCATTGTGTTTCAGATAAACACATCTCTTGTTTATTTCTGGAGCATTTCGTAATAAATTTTTTGTGATTTATTTTAGCCAAAATCACAGAATATTTACTGGAGAAGTCGAGAGTTATCTTTCAAGCGCAGTAAGTGATTTTCAATTTGTCAATTTAAACAGAAGCTCTGAAGAGATTTTGTTAGTTTTGTGAATGTTTTTTTGAATGGATTTTTTCACAAATAATTACTTTTTCAAAGGTGCCAAGTCTACATTCTTTTCAAATATCTAATCTTAGCAAAACATATTAGCTTTTAAGAACTGTTCCAAAAGCCTTGTCTAAATATAAAAAATAATAATTAATCATTAATAATGATGTTAAAACAAGAAAACTGTATGCATAATTATCAATACTTTATTAAACTTGTATAGGGAGCTTTTAAAGCGGGTATGCAGGATTTGTATATGTGTTAAATTGTAAAATATTGATAAAAATATGTTACAATGACACAAAATATGCAAGAACAATTATACATTGAAGACAAACTTCATAAAATGCAGCAAAGACAAATTAGCGCCCCGAGCCAATTGTGACGAAGATATTTTGAACATTTTTTCCTACAATAACCAAAGCATTCGTCTTTTTATTAGAATTGGAGTTAGTGTGTCGTATGAGTAGATATTGCTGCAGGAAATTAAAATGATCCGTAAAACTAAATTTAGATTCACATCGTACATGCATGATATACAGTCTGGTGAATTTGAATGTACAGACATTTATGATTTAGGAATTAAAAATATGGCTTATTTTGCATTTTTCGACACATGTTCTTCTTAACTTTAATTTTAATTTATATTGAAATATATGTAAAATAAGTTGTTTACACATTTTATATAAATTCATAAATATTTGACAAAATCGTGCATACCTGCTTTAACCAATACTGACAGTGTAGTAAAATGTTGATTTAATTTTGGCAAATGCATGACCCTATTGTTTTCACACTTGCAATTGTAGGAGCAGCTCAGTTGCTTTATATTTCACAATGTTTTTATGTTAGCAGTTCAGGCTAATCAGGGATGACACGTTCAGCTGTTATAAACGTTCAGCTGTTATGGTTTTTTTAGTTTGAAGGAAGTCTCATCTTGTAATGCGAAAATACTGTTATACAGTTTATGAAGAAAGTGTCATCCCTATTTAGCCTATGCAAACTGAATATAGCCTATGCAAACTGAATATATTAATCAGGGATGACACTTAACCCATTAATGCCTAGCGTCTAGAAAAAAGGCCTTAGCAAACAGCGTAGACTCAGATGAGACGCCGCATGATGCAGCGTCTCATCAAGGTCTGCGCTGTTTGCTCAAAGGAATTACTGTAAGAAATATTCTAAATATAGAAATAAATATACTAGACATCCCTAATTTTGGAAATAAATTGATCCAATTTAGAAGGATGGGAGAGTCCACTAGGCTTAAATGGGTTAATGAACAGCCCTGAGTGAGTTTATACAAATCAGCAATAATTTAGATATGGGCAGCATATCTTAATCTACTGCATTTCTTATATGTATGTGTTCTGTTCATAATTGTAGAAATGAGCAGAATTTCCACATCTTCTACTATGTCCATGACGGACTACCATCAGAAGACAAGATTCACAAGTTTCACTTGAAGGACAATGTGAAATTCCGGTATATTTCTTTTTGACATATGCTTTTTATGCCCCCGAGCTCATGAAGCTGCACATTTTGAGTGGTGAAAGGTCAAGGTGAAGGTCATCCTTCAAGGTCAAAGGTCAAAACAAAATTCAAAGCGGCACATTAGGGGGCATTGTGTTTCTGACAAACACATCTCTTGTTTTTGGAATATATAATTCTATTGGTTGAAGAAAATGGATTTCTGTAAAAAAAAATATAGAATGTTATATATTTTTGTTGAGTGGCAATAAGAAAAATGCAATATTTTTCTATCCATTATTTCTACTAGGGTCAGTTACTTTTCCTGACAAATGTAATAGCTTGTTGAAAATTCACACACATTGTTTTTACCATACATCCTTGTATAAAAATATTAATGGAAATGTTTCTAAGCCACCATGGAGCACAGATTACAACACCTTTTTTTAATCATATACGACCTTGTTTAGCACATATTTTAATGATGTCATCGTATGCAAGCATATGCCATTAAGCTTTATTTGTGTATGTTTGTATATTTATTTTATAAAAGTGTACAAAATAAAAATGTGTTGTTTTTGGTACAAATATTTATTGAACTTAAACACTTAAGCACTTGTAATGTATAAGCTCCTGTAACAGCAGTGTCAAAGCGATATGTAAGGTTGTCGATCGTCTTATTGTATTTGTTTACATGCAATTAATACAGCATGATATTTATTTGGTTATGTTAAGTATACCGTGCATCAAATGATAAATGTAAGGGCTATGTTTTACTGATATTATGTTTTCAACTTGCTTAAGAATTTAACAAATATATTTTCTATGGACATATTTGTACCTGTAATCATGATCTTTATTTGTGTCCTGGCAATTTTATTGTGTTGAATATGTTTTGTTTTCATTTATTTCCATAATGAATATATTGAGTGCGCTTTTTATGATGTCTAACGTTTTCATCATGGTATTTTTTTTCAAATACCATACTGTAGTCTCAAATAAATATCGGAAGACAGAAAAATGCTACTTTCACATAACAACTTTTATATGTAAACATGTCAAATATCATGTATTTGTTCCTAAAGACTTCTATTTGTTTTCTTTTAATTTTGCAGGTATATCAGTGATCACACGACCTCCTCTCCTGACCATGTGACAATGTCTTCCAATCGGGTCAAGTTCAAGGCCATTCAGCATTGCTTCGATATAATAGGATTTAAGCACGAAGTAGGTTTTGAACTTCTATTTAGTAAATTTAGTGCAATATTGTGTTTGGACTTTCAAAAAAGATTTAATCCATAAATTGAACATCATGTGATTCATAATGGGACATTTCAATATGCCATTCAATATATTAATTGCAAAAAACATATTAGTACACTTATGACCACAAAATTCAATAATTCCCCCCTCCCCTGGTTTAGTGGATAACATAATGGTGTTAATGGAAGAAAAGGTATTT
This sequence comes from Dreissena polymorpha, assembly GCF_020536995.1. NCBI lineage: Eukaryota > Metazoa > Mollusca > Bivalvia > Myida > Dreissenidae > Dreissena > Dreissena polymorpha. Next base: position 47,623,228 of record NC_068364.1, on the reverse strand, counting down.
TTTTACAATAAGTTGGATGATGTTTATTAATATAAAGTAAACATTATTTGTAAAATTGATATGTGTTTTCTTACTTATTTATAACAGAGTATGGTAATATAATATGAAATATGTCAAAATGTATTGCCATGCCTGATAAGTGTATTGCAATACATCCAGGATAACATATTTTTCAATGCATTATAATATATTTAAATATTGTTACCGTCCTTATTAATCATCATTAACCATTATATCTTGTAACGAATCTTGCATTCAGGAGGTAGAGTCTATATTTGGCGTGATAGCAGCCATATTGCATACTGGGAACATTGACTTCCTGGAGAAAGCCTCTGTGACTCACACTGCAGATGGAGTGGAAATAGAAAATACACAGCTTGTCAATACAGGTACAGTAGATTCCACTTAATTGAATATCGGATAATCGAATAATTTGGTTAATTGAATAGAAATTTAAAACACCAAACCATTTGCATCTCTTCTCGTTGTAAAAACTCCACATATTCTGATAGGAAATATGGCGTATTTCGGTTAATTGTACTGCAAAATAAAGAATGCAAACCTGTCAATATTGTAAAGGTGTAATAGAAAATACAGAGCATGTCAATACAGGTAATTTGATATAGAAAATGTAAAACTTGTCAATACTGTTAAGGTGAAATAAAAAAATACAGAGCTTATCAATGCAGGTAATGTGAAATAGAAAATGAAAACTTGTCAATACTGGTAAGTTAAATAGAAAATGAAAACTTGTCAATACTGATAAGGTGAAATAGAAAATGAAAACTTGTCAATACTGGTAAGGTGAAATAGAAAATACAGAGCTTGTGAATAGTGCTGACGGAGTGGAAATAAAAAAAACAGAGTTGTTCAACACTTGTTAGTTAGTGAAAATACAGACTGTTCAAAGACTGGTAAAGGAAATAGAAAATAAAGAGTTGGTCAATACTTATGAGTTGAAATAGAACTATTCAAATACTGGTAAAGGGAAATAGAAAATACGGAACTGCATGGTCAATAATGGTAAAGGGAAATGGAAAATAAGGAACTGGTCCAATACTGTTAAGATGAAATAGCAAATACAGAACTAGTCAAATACTGTTAAGGTGAAAAAGATAAAACAGAACTGGTCAATACTGTTAAGCAGAAATAGAAAATGCAGAACTTGTCAAATACTCTTAAGGGGAAATAGAAAATACAGAACTTCAAAATACAGAACTGGTCAAATAATGTTGTGGTGAAATAGAAAATACAGAACTTAGTCAAATAATGGTCAGAAACTGTTTAAGGGTTAAATAGAAATTACAGAACTGGTGTGAATATTGTTAAGTTGAAATCGGAAATACAGTACTTGTCAATACTACATGTAATAATGGGAAATAGAAAATACGGAACTGGTTTGTAAAATTATGCATGCTTTTATTTTGGTTATTTTCATTGCAACTTATTTTCACTATAAATAAAATTGTGTTTGCTGTTATATAACATTTATTTGAATGTAAGAGACACTTTTCAATTGACAGAGTGTCAGAATAGTGCTTTGCATGACAAAATGTCATAATAATGATTCACTTCAAAAAAAAACATGTTTAATTAGCACTTAAAATGACAAAATGTCAAAACAGTGCTACATATAAAAAAATTGTAAGAATATCACTTCATATGACAAAATGTAAGAATATCACTTCACATGACAAAATATCAGAATATACTTCTATATACATTTTGTTATCTGTCTTCTATATGTTTTGTATAATCACTTAAAATGACAAATGCACTTTAAAATGACAAAATGTCAGATAAGTCTTGAAAATGACAATATATCGGAAGATTACTTCAAAAGATTAATGTTGGCATAGCAAATATAGCAGCAAAATTGCTGAAAAGAACTTTAGCCCTTTACCACTTAGATACGTATTTTTACGCATTTACAGTCCATAGAAAGTTAAATTTAATTTAAGACCTCTCTTACTAGATCCAAGTTTTAAAGGCTTCATTTCTGACCCTTAGATACTGATAAGCAGCAAACAGCATAAAATCTGAACAGACTGAGAGTTACTCGCAGGCTGTTCTGGCTTTATGCTCTTTGCACAAGCCATCTTCACTTTGCTTCTGATAGGGAAAGGGTTAGATGAAACAAAATGTCCCCCTTTCTATGACTAGTTGCCAAACTGCTTGGTCTGGAGTCCCGGGACCTGACGGAGGTGTTGACCACCACAGGCATGGTGGCACGAGGGGAGGTAATCATCAGGGAGAACTCCATGCACGAGGCCCTAGACGTGCGCGACGCCATGTCCAAGGCCCTCTATGGACGTCTGTTCAGCTGGATCGTCAACAAGTGTAACGTCCTGCTGCAGCCCGATGGTCAGCTGTATAAGCAGTGAGTTGTTTAGTATGGAGCAGATATGAGTCATGTTCTCTGAGAAAACTGGGCATAATGCATGTGCGTAAAGTGTTGTCCCAGATTAGCCTGTACAGTCCGCGCAGGCTAATCAGGGACGACACTTTCTGCCGATATTGGATTTTTGCTAAGAAGAGACTTCATTTAAACGAACAATGTCATAAAAGTGGAAACTTTACGCACATGCATTATGTCCAGTTTTCTCAGAACCTGACTCATGTGGAGCAGATTTTGTAAAAATACAAAGATTTGAGACTCAGAGCTCCAGATAATTCTTTTAAGATAAAGATTATTTCACTCATGACTTTTTCAGCTGATGAGTAAAATACAAAATCAAAAACTTGAGCGGGAGTATTTTATTGAGGGAGTATTTAAAAAGTCTTTGATTTTGTATTCTATAAAAATTTTATACATGAACATGCAGAAAACATGTCTTAATAATAAAGAACATCTACTCTTGTTTACATAGACATGCATTTTGAAATGGCTGATCAAATAATCCGAAATGGGGCACTGTTGGTCCAACTGATATTATGGCACAAAATGGGTATGCCAATTTTTATGATGATTTTTTTCACTCATCAAAAGTATAATTGTGTCTTGTTCTGAGAAAATTGGGCTTAATGCATGTGCGTAAAGTGTCGTCCCAGATTAGCCTGTGCAGTCCGCACAGGCTAATCAGGGACGACACTTTCCGCTTTTATGATATTTTTAGTTTCAAGGAAGTCCCTCCTTGCCGAAAATCAAGTTTAGGCGGAAAGTGTCGTCCCTGATTAGCCTGTGCGGACTGCACAGGCCAATCTTGGACGATACTTTACGCACATGCATTATGCCCAGTTTTCTCAGAACACGACACATTTTATGCTAATACGCATCTTATCTGGACCTCTGTTGAGCCTCGCTCTGGGAACACTTGTCTTCATGCATTTGAGTTGTGTTTTGAGAAAATTTGGCTTAATGCATGTGCGTAAAGTGTCATCCCAGATGCGGACTGCACAGGCTAATCTGGGACCACACTTTACGCACATGCATTAAGCCCAATTTTCTGAAAACAAGACACATTTGCGTAAAGCATTGTCTCAGATTAGCCTGTGCAGTCCACAGCGGGTAATCAGGAATAACATTGTTTGCCTTAACTGGATTTTTGCGAGAGACTTCCTGGAAACAAAAACTACCATTAAAGCATAAAGTTTCCTCCTGAATAGCCTGTGCATACTGACACTAATCTGGGACAATACTTTATGCATACAAATTGTAAGCCCCGTTTTATCCAGAAAGGGCTCATTTGTAAGTTTTTATTGATGCTTGTAAAATGTATGTGTTTTGTTTTGTTTATGTTTTAAACCTTTACCACTAAAATATGTATTTTGACTCATTTGTTGTTCCTTAGAAAGCTTAATATAATTGAAGACTTTTCATACTAAATTCAAGTTTTAAAGACTTCATTTCCAACCCTTAGTTACTGATGAGCAGCAAACAGCATAAAACCTGAACAGACTGCGAGTTACTCACAGGCTGTTCTGGTTTTATGCTGTTTGCACATAGCCATTTTCACTTTGCTTCTAAGTGGGAAAGGGTTAAGCTACATAGATCTTTAGGGATTGATAGGTTTGAAAATAAACCAGATGTCCCAAAAAAGCTCTTGTTTTTCTGTTTGTATTGTTATTTTCATTTGAAACATTATCAAAGCTTATTTATTAAGTCATTCCAAAGTGTTTGCTAGTGAAAAGAATAAACACCAATAGTGCTGGTTAAGATTTCAATTGAGTGTGTCATGCAATTGCAGGTTGCCATGGTTCAATGGATATGGTGTCCCTAGCGACCGGGAGGTCATGAGTTCAATCTCCACTATGGGAGCGTTCTTTAGATCTCCTCCATAGACACCAAGTACTGGTTCTAGTCCCAGGAAACGGACTCGAGAGCGTTTCAAATAAGCCTTAGGCTTGCTATGCAATTGACCTAAATAAATAGTTTTAAACTAATTTAGTGCGTTTGCATCTTACCGCGTTGTGCAACTTTGAATAGTTTAAATTTGTATGATGTCTAAAAAATTCAGAAGATTGTAACTTACCAACTGTTAAGTATATATTCCTTTCATGTCATGTCACGTAATAAAATCGTTTTTATAAAAAAATGTAGTTTTTAGTGTAACAATTAATGTTCTATCAATAGAATTGATGGTGTTCAATGAAGACTTGTTTTTTTAATATGAGACCTATTTTTATGCCCCCGGTAGGATGGCATATAGCAGTTGAACTGTCCGTCCGTCAGTCAGTCAGTCAGTCAGTCAGTCAGTCAGTCAGTCAGTCAGTCAGTCAGTCAGTCAGTCAGTCAGTCAGTCAGTCAGTCAAGTCAGTCAGTCAGTCAGTCAAGTCAGTCAGTCAGTCAGTCTGTCCGTCTGTTCGTCGGTCCAAAAACTTTAACATTGGCCATAACTTTTGCAATATTGAAGATAGTAACTTGATATTTGGCATGCATGTGTATCTCATGAAGCTGCACATTTAGAGTGTTGAAACGTCAAGGTACGTCAAGGTCATCCTTCAAGGTCAAAAGTCAAAAAAATACAATCAAAGGGTAGTAATAAGCTTTAAAGGGAGATATTTTCTAAACCTGCCAAAGGATATATTGAAATTTTATTTTTGATATTTGGCATGCATGTGTATCTTATAAAGCTGCACATTTTTTGTGGTGAAAGGTCTAGGTCAAAGTCATCCTTCAAGGTCAAAAGTAAAAAACATACAATCCAAGGGAAGTAATAAGCTTTAAAAGGGAGATAATTTCTAAACCCTGCCAAAATGATATATTAGCGGGGCAATAGGGGTCATTGTGTTTCTGACAAACACATCTCTTGTTTAAACATGTCATTTTATATGAGCCGTACTCTGTGAAAAGGAGGTTTAATGCATTTTCGTAAAGTGTCGTCTCAGATTAGCCTGTGCAGTTCACACAGGCTAATCAGGAGCAACACTTTCTGTATAAACTGGAATTTTTGCTAAGAAGAGACTTTCTTTAAACTGAAAATATCATTTAAGCCGAAAATACGTCCCTGATTGCTCAGGTTAATCTGGGACACGCTTTACGCACATGCATTAAACTCCCTTTTCATAGAGCACGCCCATATGTTTTCTTGATACTGATATATTATTGCTGCAGTTTTTATTTGTGTTCAAAACATTGCACAAATGAGCTACCCTTTGGGGCTTGTGCGTAAAGTGTGCATAGAAGCTAGTCATGGACAACACTTTCCCCTTTTATGTAGAAGTCTTGTCATAGCGAAAATCCTGTGGGCTGCACAGGCTTATGACACTATACACACACCAAGGGCTTTTTTTCATGTTTTTGTGAAGCAGCCTTGGCCCCCCCTAATTTTGTGAAAAAATGAGTAGCGGACTGTTTAAAATTGTGAAAAAAATAGTCGGGAAATTTCTAATTTTGTGAAAATTTCCCAAATTTGTGAAAAACGGCCATTATCGAAGAAGGAAAAAAAGCCCTGCACATTAAGTCCCATTTTTGTAGAGCATGACTCAAATATATTCTTAAAATGTTCTTGTTTTTTAGGGAGGAAATCAACATTATCGGTCTGTTGGACATATTTGGGTTTGAAAACTTCCCCAGCAACTCCTTTGAACAGCTGTGTATAAACATTGCCAATGAACAGATCCAGTACTACTTCAATCAGCATATCTTTGCATGGGAACTGGTGAGTGCAAGTCTATGTAACCCTTTCAGTGCGGGAACTGAATTTTGAAGGCCTTTGCAAACAGTTTGGATCCTGATGAGACGCCACAGAATGTGGCGTCTCATCAGGATCCAAACTGTTTGCTATTCTGATAATATTCTTTGAAAAAAAAACGAAGAAAATGCTAATTTTAGAAATTCAGCAGACGACATTTTAGCAGATGACAAATTTCCCAGCATGCAAAGGGTTAACCCTTTATCCTTAACATATATGCATTTTGACCTGTTTGTCATACATTAGAAATCAAATGCAGTTTTCATATATTAATTTTCACTGAGTGGGAAAGCGTTACAAGACTATTTACCCTATTTACCACTTAGATATGTATTTTGACACATTTGTAGTTCCTTAGAAAGTTACATCTAATTAAAAACATTTCATACTAGATTCAAGATTTTAAGGCTTCATTTTCAACCCTTAGATACTGATGAGCAGCAAACAGCATAAAACCTGAACAGACTGCGAGTTACTTGCAGGCTGTTCTGGTTTTATGCTGTATGCACATAGTCACTTTCACTTTGCCTCTGAGTGGAAAAGGGGCAATGTCTTACTGTAATTAGACATTTATACATGCTTTAGCAATATTTTCAGAAATTCATACTCATTAGGGGTCATGTCAAGCAGACAATAAAGTAATTATTTATCTTGAGAGAGTTGTAAAGGAATTACAAAATTTGGCATACTATTTTAATATTAGTTGTAAAACAAATAATGGTGTAGACAATTTAAATTTATATTTTCACTGGAACAACATTAAAAATGCTTTTATATAAGCAGTTTATCTTTAATCAACACATAGAACATAAACTGGTTGGACATATATATGTATGGATGTATATGTATGCGTGTGTGTGTGTTTCAGCAAGAGTACAAGAACGAGGGTATAGATGGAAAGGCAATAACATTTGTAGACAATCGACCCCTGTTGGACATGTTCCTGGTGAAGCCTATGGGCTTATTAGCCCTCCTTGATGAGGAGAGCCACTTCCCCAAGGCAACTGACTGGACACTTGTTGGTAAAAAGAAGCATTGTTTTAAGAAATCTAGGCTCAATGCATGTGTAAAGTGTCATCCCAGATTAGCCAGTGCAGTCTGCACAGGCTTATCAAAGACAACACTTTATACTTTTATGGAAATTTTCGTTTAAAGGCAGTCTCTTCTGAACAAAAATACAGTCTATGGGAAAGTGTATACAGTCTATGGGAAAGTGTATACAGTCTATGGGAAAGTGTATACAGTATATGGGAAAGTGTATACAGTCTATGGGAAAGTGTATACAGTCTATGGGAAAGTGTATACAGTCTATGGGAAAGTTTATACAGTCTATGGGAAAGTGTATACAGTCTATGGGAAAGTGTGTACAGTCTATGGGAAAGTGTATACAGTCTATGGGAAAGTGTATAAGTATATGGGAAAGTGTAAACAGTCTATGGGAAAGTGTGTACAGTCTATGGGAAAGTGTTGTCCGTGATTAGCTTGTGCAGTAACTTTGCTTGTTGCCTTAATTGGTAGAGTCCTGTGCTACAAATCCTAGGGTCACTGGTTCAATTCAAAGTTCAGAAAATTTCTTGTGAGGGGCTTTGTGATGACATTGCATCTAAGGCCTTTCTCTGCCTCTGTCATATACTGGCATTAGAACATGTATGTACAACTAGAACTGCTAAATCAGTGTATGCAAGAACAGTTTGAATAGGTTTGCTGACCATTGTAATATGACAAAAATGCTGTTCAAAAATCAAAAGGACATAACAAAAAGAGCAGCAAAAAACAGAATTTGAATGTACACACTATGTTATCTTTACATTTTATGTTTGAATGAATTAGTTGTCAGAATTTTGCTTTTATGAATATTGATAGAGATATATTGGACACAGAGCCAATGAATTGCAGGTGAATAATTCATTTAAACAAACACAGTTTTTTTTAAATCACTGACAATTTAGGCATAGCATATTTGTGTAATCCTGAGTTCTTACAATGATTACATATGAGAAATTAACAGGAACAGGAACAGTTTGGGAATAAAGAAACATATTTGGAGTATTGTTTGAGCCTGTAGCAAGTGGCCTATTTAACCCTTTACCACTAAGACATGTATGTTGACGCAATTGTATTCTCTTAGAAAGTTAAATGTTGTTAAAGACCTTTCTTACTATATTCAAGTTTTATAGGCTTCATTTCCATACCTTAGTTACTGATGAGCAGCAAACTGATGAGTTACTCGCAGGCTGTTCTGGTTTTATGTTGTTTTCACATAGCAATTTTCACTTTTCTTCTGAGTGGGAAAAGGTAAACTGAGAGAGTCTTTAGTGGCCATTATAAATGAGCAATTTGATATTCCTTGTTATATTCTCTGTGAACGTCATATGGGCATGTGCTAACTATAACCACTGGCTATCGAAAAGAAGTATTTGAATAATTCTATAAACTTTTAATCTTCAAATCTATTTTGATGTATTGTTATTATAATACTTAACGAAATATACACTGGGGTCATTGCCTTTACCTGCACAAGCTGGAAGACATGAATCTTATTTCATAGCACATGGTCCTTTATTATACCTTTTTTATGTTTAAAGAGGTATACTGGAATAGCCATGGTGGTCAGATGATTGGTCTGTCACATTGTGCATGTTACTTTGTTTCGCAAACTAGTCCCTCACTTTTGCAACCTATTAGCCCTTTGCATGCTGGGAAATTTGTCGTCTGCTAAAATGTTGTCTGCCGAATTTCTAAAATTAGCATTTTCTTCGATTTTTTTTCAAAGAATACTGTCAGAATAGCAAACAGTTTGGATCCTGATGAGACGCAACATTCTGTGGCGTCTCATCTGGATCTGAACTGTTTGCAAAGGCCTTTAAAAGTCGGTTCCAGCGCTGAAAGGGTTAACATAAAACTTTGAAGATATGTTGTTTATACTTTGAAGAAGTGCTAGACCTAATCTTTATTTATGTCACAATATTCTTTCTAGAGTACATAAAAGTGCACCTAATTTCCATGTATATAACAATATTATTTGTAGAGTTATTTGCCCTTGAACTTAGATACACATTTTTAATTTGAATGATTGTACCTGTGAAATTTGTGGCATGAACTTGCCTGTTTTCAAAATTGTATAGGAGTGTTGTCTATACTTAGTGTTAGGAGTTGTAGACTCTTTGTTCATAGTTATGTGCACTGCAATAAAGGCTATTAGTTCAAATGATTTATTAAGTCAATGTGAAGGGTTTTGTTATGTGCACTGCAATAAAGGCTATTAGTTCAAATGATTTATTAAGTCAATGTGAAGGGTTTTGTTATGTGCACTGCAATAAAGGCTATTAGTTCAAATGATTTATTAAGTCAATGTGAAGGGTTTTGTTATGTGCACTGCAATAAAGGCTATTAGTTCAAATGATTTATTAAGTCAATGTGAAGGGTTTTGTTATGTGCACTGCAATAAAGGCTATTAGTTCAAATGATTTATTAAGTCAATGTGAAGGGTTTTGTTATGTGCACTGCAATAAAGGCTATTAGTTCAAATGATTTATTAAGTCAATGTGAAGGGTTTTGTTATGTGCACTGCAATAAAGGCTATTAGTTCAAATGATTTATTAAGTCAATGTGAAGGGTTTTGTTATGTGCACTGCAATAAAGGCTATTAGTTCAAATGATTTATTAAGTCAATGTGAAGGGTTTTGTTATGTGCACTGCAATAAAGGCTATTAGTTCAAATGATTTATTAAGTCAATGTGAAGGGTTTTGTTATGTGCACTGCAATAAAGGCTATTAGTCCAAATGATTTATTAAGTCAATGTGAAGGGTTTTGTTATGTGCACTGCAATAAAGGCTATTAGTTCAAATGATTTATTAAGTCAATGTGAAGGGTTTGTTTTTGTGTTTGATCAATGTGAAGAAGCAAATGACCAAATTTTTAGATTTTTTTTTACAAATACTCTAAGTTTTACACCTTCTTAAAATATGTCATTGTGTGTGTATTTTTCATATTCAATCACTGTTCTAAATTATTTCAAATTAACAATCGGCTACTGGCAAAATGCAAAAGCACTGGAAATGGCTTAAAAACGCTAAAAAATCATAAAAGTAAATAAATTCTGAGGTCATTGCCTTTGAAAAGTAAATGCCAGTCTTGTAGATTTAAACTGATTTGTTGTTCAAAAAAGAAAAACCCCCCTAATGTCATACCATTTATCTTTCAGAAAAGTTCCACCAAAACGTCAAAAGCCACTACTACAGCCGACCAAAGGCCACAGCCAGTCTGTATTTCAGCATTGACCACTACGCTGGGAAAGTTCGCTATGATTGCTCTGGCTTCCTGGAGAAAAACCGTGACCGTCTTCCTGTTGAAGTAGTGAACATGTTGAGAGCATCAGAAAACAGCGTTGTGAGATCACTCTTCCAGACACCACTGACAAAGACAGGTAAATGTTGTGACAAAATTGTAATTAAGCCTTTCCAACTCAGAAGCCAATGGCATTAAACCAGAACAGCCTGCGTGATACTCTCAGCCTGTTGATGTTTTATGCTGTTTGCTGCTCATCAGTATCTAAGGTTTGGAAATGAAGCCTTAAAAACTTGAATCTATTTTAAAAAGGTCTAAAATTAAATATAACTAAGGAACTACAAATGCATGAAAATATGTATTTAAGAGATAAAATGTTAAGCCTTTCCGACTCAGATACGCTCTTCAAAGCTTTGCAGTCCCTCAGAATTTCAAATTAAATTAAGACCTTTGTTTCTCTGTTTTAGTTTAAAGGCTTCCTTTTTTACTCTAAGGTACTGATTTGAAGCAATCAGCATAAAACCTGAACAGACTGTGATTTACTTGCTGGCTGTTAAGATTTTATGCTGGTTGCATACAGCCATTTTCACTTTGCTTCTAAGTTGGAAAGGGTTAAGCTACACAGATCTTTAGGGATTGATAGGTTTGAATATATGTGTTGTTTTTTTTTGCCCATATGTTTTCAGCTGGTTTAGGTTTTAATGCGTGCTGTATAGACACAATTTTTCTATTCAGATTATTGAAAAAATCTCTAGAGTTCCCAAATTATTTTTTTACAATATTGCAAAGAAAAAAACATATGACAGGTATGGCTTCAATGTTAACTAAATGGACTCATAGCCAAGTTACCTTGTTACCAGGTAATTTGACAACTTTAAGAAGTAAGTTGTTTCAGGAGTAAATACATGTTTAATTGTGTATGAGATGATCATGGTACATTTTTAGTTTAAACCTACTTAATTTAGCACGATTGCATAGAACGCCTAAGGCTTATTTGAAACGCTCTCGAGTCTGTTTTCTGGGACTAGAACCATGACTTTGTGTCTATGAGGGAAATCTAAAGAACGCTTCCACATTGGGGATCAATCCTGTGACCTCCCAATCACTAGGCGTACACCATGTGACCTCCCTGTCGCTAGGTGGACACCATATCTACTACAACAATGCGATCTCTGGTACATTTTAAGCTCACAAGAGCACAATGTTCTTAAATGGATAAAGGAAAGATAAAAAATCTTGACTCCTTCAACCACAACCTTTTCTTCATAAAGCTTGTTTAAATAAGCAAATTAATTAGAAATCAGAATGATATAAAAATGTGGCTGATGATAAATTTTTAGCAACGGGGATCCTTGCTTATTTGTCTACAGTGAAACATTTTAAACACTCTTTCAGTGTTTTGGCTAGCCAAATCATCATGAAACTTGTTCTGAACCTTTATTCTAACGATTGCTTGACTGATTTCTAAAATGGTTACTAGCTGGAGCATCACAAAAGCTTCCAAGATCATATATATTTAGTTCCTTTGGGTATCAGCTGAGCAACAAAGGGCCTTTGATTGTCATATAATTTGATTAAAGAAAGCTGATGTCATCATAATTTTAAAGTGCTTGTTTCAAATGATTAACCATTCATTTGCTTTCAGTGGTTATTGCTGTTGCTTATCAAACTGTGGACAATGTACAATATAATCATTTGTGAGTTTTTAATAGCAATTAGCACGTCAGTATTTAATATATTGACAACAATATGTTTTTCTGTTATTCTTATATTTGTTCATGTGTGCAACACAGTGGTTATTTATTGTTTGATTTTTATGTTCATTATTATGTTTTTATCTTTGTGTGTGAATGATAGTTTGTGTATTTAGATTTTGTGTTACCTCTTGAACCTTGAATAATCTCGATATGATAATAACGTACTAAAATCGTGAAGAGAAAATATGTGATTTGTTGTGGAGCCCAATAGGGAAAAGCATGATAGCAGTACCAATGGTTGTTCAGACTGTAGTTTTTTTACTGATTGCGCAATTTTAAAGTAACAATATTATAATACAAAATGTTGGGTTTCCGCTCTGTGTGTCAGTCTGTGAGTCTGTCACACTTTTCTGGATCCTGCAAACATTTCAAAAGTTCTTCGTATTTGTTCATGAAACTTGAAAAATGGACAGATGGCAATATGGAGATTATGCATGGACAGATGGCAATATGGAGATTATGCACGTCATTTCATTCTGTTCCTACGTCAAGTATTCTCATCGCTATGGCAACAAATAGACTAGAAATATTGCTGAAAATAGTGGAGTTTCACCAGTAGGGGACCATATTGCTCGACAATAGTCTTGTTTAATTAGATTTGTCATTCACCATGCAATTTTAGAATAATTTGCCACAAATAACCACCTTATGGACAGTGCTTGTAACCCGGGTTTCCTACTTCAGAGGTCAATGTCACACTTAGATATCACAGGTCAAATGGTGTGGTAAACCACCTTGTCTGTTCTGTTTCTTTAACATTCATCATGTAGTTTTTCAAGAACTTACCATGAATGCCCATCAATAGAAGAGGTCATGTGTCACTCTTATAGGCCGTAGGTTATATTTCAACACAAAATTGCTTGTCCAGAATGTAGCTTGCTTGAAACAATAACAGACAATATGGACATAATGCCAAACAGAATCTAATGTTAGCAGTAAAATTCTGTTGTTAACCAGGTTTTTCGAAGGAAAAAACTGGTTATTCCGAAGGAAAAAACTGGTTATTAGATTGGCGAATATCGGTGGGTGGGCGGGCTGGCGGGCGGTTGGAACAAGCTTGTTCGTTCATTGTGAGATTTTAAAATCATTTGGCACATTTATTCACCATCATTTGACGGTGTGTCACAAGACAGAATAACGTCGATATCTCCACGGTCAAGGTCACACTTTGAGGTCAAAAGTAAAAAATGGCCATAAATGAGCTTGTCCGGGCCATAGCTATGTCGTTCATTTTGGGATTTTAAAATCATTTGGAACATTTGTTCACCATCATTGGACGGTATGTAACGCGAAAGAATTAAGTCGATATCTTCAAGGTCAAGGTCGCCACAACTAAAAATAGATTTTGAAACAAGGGGGTAACTATGAACAATCTGTAACAATGCACATATTGAGTTGTCTCCCGTTATCAGACTTTTTTCAAATTAAAATCAAGGTCACCACGAGTAAAAACAGATTGAATTTGAAATAAGTGGGGTAACAATGCACATTTTGAATTGTCTCCCTTTATCAGGCTTTTTTTTATATATTGAAAACCTGTTTTTGTGACAATTTTGTCCCTTGTTTTATTTATTGCACAGTGACTGTATGTTAGTTCATGGTTTTATTAGTTTAGGTTTTGTAATGAATGCAATTATTGCAGTCCGCAAAGATGCTAAATCAGGTAAGAAGGTTTTATTATGATATATTAAAATATATTAGTTATTGTTCTAACGCCCTAAAAATATCTTAATTTTTCTTATTTTATGGCACATGCGTTAACCATTTACAAACTGGTTGATTGTTCTGGTCTTTATTATTTAGAAGACTCCATGATTTTAAGTATTCTTATATCTTGTTATAAGTAGTAATTTTAGACTGACTTGAAGTCTGTTAATATTTGGTATATGGTACCTCTCCTGCTGCACCCATAGTTTGATGAAATTAATATTTGTTCAAAACCTTTATAAGGTCATTGTTCATCCTACTTGTATTAATAAAATTGCAGAGGTTGTCAATTAAATTACTGTTAATCAAGTTTTGCAAGAATATACATGAATTTTGAAGTCAAAAAGGAACATCATCATAATACGGAATTGAACCTTTTTATAAAATTGATTAAAAGCCTCTGCAAAATGTCACAATAATATGGCTTTTTTTTACTGCCAGTTGAGTGCTTCTGGTAACAATGAGCCCCATGTAATTCTTTTTAATGGTTGGACTTAATTCCTTAACCATTTCCCACTCAGAAGCAAAGCGAAAATGGCTATGTGCAAACAGCATAAAACCAGAACAGCCTGGGAGTAACTGCTATTTATTGAACATAAGGCCATCTGGCATGTATAAAATATTATGAACTAATGTCTATACACCATTGCTAAGGCAGTGTTCTCGTATGATTATGAATATGCAATATAAATATGCCTTTTAAAATGAAATTATTATGCCCCCCTTTGAAGAAGAGGAGGTATATTGTTTTGCTGGATGTTGGTCGGTATGTCGGTCTGTTGGTAGACCAGTATGTTTCCGATCAATAACTCATCAATTGATTATCCGAGTGGCTTGAAACTTCACATGTGCATTGGCCTTGGACATTAGATGACCCCTATTGAAATTGGGGTCACTATGTCAAAGGTCAAGGTCACTGTCACAATAAGTGTGAAAATCATTTCCGATCATTAACTCGCCAACGAATTGACTGATTGGCCTGATACTTCCCATGTGCATTGGCCTTGGGCTAGGTCAATGGTCAAGGTCACTGTCTCAATAAGCTTGAAAATAGTTTCTGATCAATTACTCGTCAACCGATTTACCAATTGGCTTAATACTTTGCATGTGCATTGGCTTTGAACAGTAGATGACCGCTATTTAAATTGTGGTCACTAGCTCAAAGGTCAAGGTCACTGTCACAATAAGTGTCTAATGGTATCCAATAAAAAACTCGTCAAGAAATTGACCAATTGCCTTTTGTATGCATTGGCCTTGGACTGAAGATGACCCCTACATAAATTGGGATCACTAGGTCAAAGGTCAAGGTCACTGTCTGAATAAGTGTCAAAATCATTTCTGATCAATAACTCCTCACCCATTTCACCGATTGGCTTGATAACTTCCCTGAACATTGGCATTGGAAAGTAGATGAGCCCTTTTAAATTGGGGTCACTAGGTCAAAGGTCAAGGTCACTGTCACAATAAGTGTTAAAATTGTTTCCAATCAATAACTCATCAACAAATTGACTGATTTACTTGTGCATTCGCCTATTAGTAGATGACGCCTATTGAATTAGGGGTCACTAGTTTAAAGCCCTGTTTGGGGGGGGGGGGGCATATGTCTCTGACCCCAGAGCTCTTGTTTACTGATGTTTCACAACAAACAATCAGAAAATGACATATTACAATTGTTATGATATTTGGATCTTGAGTAATAAGTTGTAACTTAAAGGTGTTGATTCTTAGATTGTTTGTAATGCATGTACATTTTTGAAATTTACGAGAACTTTGTAGCATTTATTTTAGTTTGGTATTTTAGGTTTTGGCATGGAGTATTGTATACACCACGTATTTCTTTTGTTAGTTCACTAGCTTGTTTTTTTTTACTATATTGATTTCAATAATTGTAGCTTACATGTTCAACATTTTTGACTGTTCAGATGACTTATAGACTATAATAACATTATTGAGTTATATCCATTTTTCCCACCAAATTTTCTCATCAGTATGAAATTAAATGGCAAGCATATATGTGTACTGAAGGTAGCGCATGTTTATCACATTGCATTAGTTAATTTTTGTTAAGCATAACAATACGTTTCGCCTATTAATAGTTAATCAATATATGCTTATTATAAAAACATTTTGTTCACCTTGTGAACTCATCTAGACAACAACACCGTAGCAATTATTTAAATAAGGTTAACATCAATGCTTTTAACATGTTCAGCTTATTTTTAATTGGGAAATTATTAGAAGCTCTGTGACATTATCAAAAATATTTGGAAATTTGTCATTGTTGTAGATTTCTTTAATGGCTCAAAGCACGATAATACATGTATACAGCTAGAATATATCAGTTACTGACCCTCAAATAAGGTTGCACAATAACATGTATTTACTTAAAAAAGGTATGTCTAAATCCTACCAAATCATAATCCCCTGTGAAGAGCCATAATTAATTTTGGAGGCGGAAAACTACAACGGGCGAGGCATGGTCAGGGGTGATAACCCCAAAAAAGGGTAAGGGTTAGGGTTAGGGGTCGGGTTAGGGTTAGGGTTGGGTTTAGGCTAACCCAAACCCTAACCCGACCCCTAACACTGACCCTAACCCTAACCCTCTAACCCCCCCTTGCGCAATACCATACCATGCCTAGCCCGTTGTAGTTTTCCGCCTCCCGATTTAATTTCAAGGATATTGACTTACCATAGAATGTTCTTGATTATGAAAAGCACACTAGTCTGTGGGTACAATTCAAACTGAATAATTTAAAATCATATATCACATAATTTTTCATTCTTTAAATGAAGCTACAATTGGTATATCATAAAGGTCAGCGTTGTTTTTACCAACCAAACAGATTATGTCTGTTTTCGTTGCCTGGGAGATCAGAATTTATTTAATGCTTTTTTGGGCTAATAATGTGAACATGATTGATTTGAATAACAATTATTATTCATAATTCATTAAGTCCATAATTAAAGACTACATTTTCAGACAGTCATGAAATTTCAAAGCCCTATATTACCTGCAGATTTAGGTTGTGTTTTCGCTTATCTGGTGACCCTTCGATCATGTGTTTATACAACCAGATTTAAGTCATAAAACCTGGCAGATGTATGCCCGAGTGCAATAGACCATTACATTTGCACTATTGAGTAACTGGTAATAAACAATTGTTTCTTCCAACAGGGTTTGAAATGATATCATATGACGATAGCAATAAGCTTAATGTTTTTATTCTTATGTATAATTTAAGGCAACTGATTGCAAAGATATGAAGTTATAATTATTTCAAAGCAAGGAAAGAAGAGTACAACACAATCACATTATTGCACAACGAGTTATTGTTTTTATTTCAATATGAAAATTGACAAAAAAACAAATCATACCTGTCTCTAAATGTTTGGACACATGTATTTAAAAAAAATATTTGTTTGCATCTAAATTTTTGGACACGAAAAAAAATAAACTAAGTAAAAGTCCAAAAAGCAATTACAGTACATCTATAGTTTCTACTTGCAGCCCATCACAACTATTGTTTTTTTAATTGCAGGCAATCTTGCCAGCGGTCACATGTATCCTCATGCTGCTGCCAGCAGTGTAAGCTCCCCTACAAGCTCAGGCACTGGGATGTCCTTTGCATCGGTACAGAGCATCCGTTCACAGGCCGCATCAAGCATGGGCGGAAGCCGGGTAGGTTTGAAACGGAAATAACTCAATGTTCTCTTGGTATTTGTGTATTATAAATAGACTTCTGTATTTGGAACTCAACTATATAAATCACTGGGTACAAACAATGTTTTACTATACTGTGTACAAATAATCTTTTACTCTTATGCATTAAGACTTAATTTGGAACTCAACTAATCTCAGGGTACAAACACTGTTTTACTAATATGCATTAAGACTTTATTTGGAACTTAACTAATCACTGGGTACAAGCAATGTTTTACAATTATGCATTAAGACTTTATTTGGAACTCAACTTATATTCACTGGGTACAAGCAATGTTTTACAATTATGCATTAAGACTTTATTAGGAACTCAACTAATCACTGGGTACAAACAATGTTTTGCTATAATGCATGTAGACTCTATTTTGAAATCAACTTAAATCACTGGGTACAAACAATGTTTTACTATTATGCCTTAAGACTTTATTTGGAACTCAACTATAAACATCAATGTGTACAAACAATGTTTTACTATTAATTATGCATTAAGACTTTATTTTGAGCTCAACCAAACACTGGGTACAAATCATGTTTTACTATTATGCCTTAAGACTTTATTTGGAACTCAACTAATGGCTGGGTACAAACACTAGTTGTTTTACTATTATGCCTTAAGACTTTATTTGGAACTCAACTATAAACATCAATGGGTTCAAACAATGGTTTACTGTTATGCATTAAGACTTTATTTGGAGCTCAACCAAACACTGGGTACAAACAATGTTTTACTAGTATGCCTTAAGACTTTATTTGGAACTCAACTATAAACATCACTGGGTACAAACAATGTTTTACTATTATGCATTAAGACTTTATTTGGAACTCAACTTTAAACATTACTGGGTACAAACCATGTTTTTCTATTATGCCTTAAGACTTTATTTGGATCTCAACTAATCGCTGGGTGCAAACACTGTTTTATTATCATGCCTTAAGACTTTATTTGGAACTCAACTATAAACATCACTGGGTACAAACAATGTTTTACTATTATGCATTAAGACTTTATTTGGAACTCAACTATAAACATCACTGGGTACAAACAATGTTTTACTATTATGCATTAAGACTTTATTTGGAACTCAACTTTAAACATTACTGGGTACAAACCATGTTTTTCTATTATGCCTTAAGACTTTATTTGGATCTCAACTAATCGCTGGGTGCAAACACTGTTTTATTATCATGCCTTAAGACTTTATTTGGAACTCAACTATAAACATCACTGGGTACAAACAATGTTTTACTATTATGCATTAAGACTTTATTTGGAGCTCAACCAAACACTGGGTACAAACACTGTTTTACTATTATGCCTTACACTTTATTTGGAACTCAACTATAAATATCACTGGGTACAAACAATGTTTTACTGTTATGCATTAAGACTTTTTTTGGAACTCAACTTTAAACATTACTGGGTACAAACCATGTTTTACTATTATGCATTAAGACTTTATTTGGAACTCAACAATAAACATCACTGGGTACAAACAATGTTTTACTATTATGCATTAAGACTTTATTTGGAACTCAACGTTAATTATTACTGGGTTCAAACCATGTTTTACTATTACGCCTTAAGACTTTATTTGGATCACAACTAATCGCTGGGTGCAAACACTGTTTTACTATTATGCCTTAAGTCTTTATTTGGAACCTAACTATAAACATCACTGAGTACAAACAATGTTTTACTATTATGCATTAAGACTTTATTTGGAGCTCAACCAAACACTGGGTACAAACACTGTTTTGCTATTATGCCTTACACTTTATTTGGAACTCAACTTTAAACATTACTGGGTACAAACCATATTTTACTATTATGCATTAAGACTTTATTTGGGACTCTGAACTAATCACTGGGTGCAAACAATGTTTTACTATTATGCCTTAGGTTCTCATAAATATTAAGTATTAATACAAATATTTGAGCTCACTTCAGTTTCAATGGCAATATATTTTCCCAAACAATCAAAGTCATTTTTATTTGTACCTCATGCATATAAGAGGAAAAAAGCATGCAGTACGTGTCCACGTATTTCCAAATAACAACTATTATTTTCCATTTCTGTGGTGTTATTCATGTTTGTGTTTGATACTCTGTTATGTCCACTGGTTTATATAAAGGAATAGTGGGTTAACAATCTAGATTATTAGAAAGAGTCGATAGGTTTATCAAATGGAATATTTTGTGTGGCCAAAGACTGTTCTGCATCAAATGCATAAACTTACAGCTTCAGAGGTTACTTTCGTACTAGTCTTGTAGTAGTAGCAGATCTTGCATGTGTTTGCATGTAAACATCTGTATATTATGCATCTTTAGTAATGTTGTGTCTTTTTGTGTGATACATTTTATGCTGGGTTATAAAGAAATGTGCCAGTTATTGTCTACTGGAATTAAAGGTTAAGTACTTTGTCACATAGTCTGTGGAGCATAATAACATACACAAGTCCATTAATTTTTCATTGAGATTCATTTCTGTTGATTGATCTTCAAGACAAACGCTTTCCAATATTCGTAAAATACAAGATAAAATAAGGCCTGACGGCCTTGTGACAACAACAAATTGTTTGCCTTCTCCTTCTGGCTGTATGCGTCAGGTACTGACCAACTACTCAAGTGAATATATTAATATACATTGAACCACTCAATGGTTACGGGTGCAAATTCATATGTCCAAAGGTAACGACCTAAATATGACGTATGCCATGGACAAACATGTATATGGACCTTAGCCTGTGATTTAACATGAAATTATACAACAATTAATGGGTTGCATGTGCTTACCCAGGACATGACTAATTAATGGGCAATAACTTGGTGCATTCTCCTTGTCTAGTTCGACTTCAATAAATGATGTCTATTTGTATATCCATTTAGGTAGACAAGATATTGAAATTGATGCAAAACAAACATAAATTTATATTGTCCCTAGTAATCTATCTTATGCACCATGTGACAACTGCATGATCTACTTCAAAAAGCTGTGTTTTGGGAAATCCGGGCTAAATGCATGTTTGTAAAGTTACATCTCAGATTAGCCTGTGAAGTCCAAAAAGGCTTATCGGTGTCAACACTTCACCTTTTATGGAATTTTTTGTTTAAAGGTTGTCTCATCTTAACAAAAATGCAGTCTAGGCAGAGTGTGTATGCCCTGATTGTGCAGACTGCATTAAGCAGTCCAGGCAGAGTGTGTATACCCTGATTGTGCAGACTGCATTAAGCAGTCCAGGCAGAGTGTGTATACCCTGATTGTGCAGACTGCATTAAGCCCAGTTTTCCCAGAATGAGGCTCAAATAATAAATTGAGTCGTGCTCTGGAAAAACTGGGCTTAATGCATGTGCGTAAAGTGTCGTCCCATATTAGCCTGTGCAGTCTGCACAGGCTAATCAGGGACGACACTTTCTGCCAAAATTGGATTTTTGCTAAGAAGTGACTTCATTTTTACAAAAAATGTCATAAAGCGGAAAGTGTCGTCCCGGAATAGCCTGTGTGGACTGCACAGGCTAATTTGGGACAACACGTTACTTACATGCATTATGCCCAGTTTTCTCAGAACACGGCTCAAATATAAATAAACTCATTACACTAGTATAGTGCATTGAGAATTTCCTTTTATAAATGAACTGCAATGTGTTTGGATGAAGAAATATAACATTACCATATTTATAAAGTTTGATCAACCTTTTCAGATTTATAGTGCTTTAGTAAGTATGGTTTCTAGTGTGATGAGAAGTGTGTTCATGTTTATAAGCACATTTAATTTACAAAGAATGATGTTTTAAGTTATTTTTTTTATATATTTTGTTATGCACTACTTATGTTTGCTACATTTCATTTGAAATATTTTTGTTAATAAAAAGCACCAAGTTTTTTTGTAAAATTAGCATTCTTTTAGCTGTATCTTGAAATTTAGGTAATAACTAGTCGGTAAAGTAATTCGAGCCTGATAGAATATAAACAAGTGCAGAAAACCATAATATGATTTTATACATTTTAGAGCTTCTTAAAAAGAAATATAAATCTAATTAATAGAATAATAGTGATATTTAACCCAATTAAAAAAACTTATGTTTATGCAATAGACCAGATAATCAAACAACTTTTGTTTAGATGTTCTGTTTTGAATCGAGACTTGTTGATGAAGATGATTATTTAGGAAAATTAAAATGTTTCATGTTTTGTGAAATTTGAACATTCAATTCTAACAGCAGAAGAACTTAGTTTCGGTAAACGCCTCTTTTTCATGTGTTGCCATCGCTAGTGCTATTAGTATCAACTGCAGCTTTGATGGTTATGACCTCATATCTTATATACCTAGTTTGGGCATCAATCTGCTCAATTGTAAATTAAGTGTACCCGCGTATATTTATTTATATGAAGTTCTTAATGATGTTGGTTTTTTTTAATTCAAAGCAGACTTTTATTAAATATATTTATTTTTCAAAGTTTAATTCTATTTGATTTGTATAATTTTTAGCGCCTTATTCAATAATCAAATATCAGTACATGTTGGATATAATTTGTAATTAATGCGTAATTAAAAACATTTCTGCAATTTTAACTTGATTTATATACAGATAAAAACCATAACTACCCTTCTCCTGCTCCTGCTTAACAGACAAGTCATCTAATAAAGTTATATTTTTACCTTTTTTTACCTAAACCTGATTTAGATTTGTTCCTTTAATTATATATAGTCTTTCCTAGCCATCCTTGCATATTATGCAGTTCTTTTGATACCACAGTTTGTAATCTGCATTACAGAAATACACGGAGAATTATTTTTTTACTGAATATTTTATTTAACTCAAATACATGTACCCATGGAAACATTATCGGAACATACTGTTTCAATTTAATAAAGAGTATGTACATGTACATGTGTTACAATGTTTGGAACTTAATATTTCATCTAATGCACTCATATGTAAACTTTTGGAAATGAACCAATTACATGCATTGTTGCATACAACCGGAGCTCCAGTATGATCTCAAGGCCTTAACCCGTTCATGCCTAGCGTCCTGAAAAAAGGACATAATGCGGCGTCTCATCTGGGTCTGAGCTGTTTGCTTAAATGAATTTCTTTATGAAATATTCTAAATATAGAAATAAATATACTTGACACCCCTAATTTTGGAAATAAATTGATCCAATTTTAAAGGATGGGAGAGTCCACTGGGCATAAATGGGTTAAACATCAATAGAACAGCAGATTTGTTGTCACGTTATGAGTCTATATTTTATATTTAGACAAATACTACTTCTTTATTCCATTAATATCTTAATTGTATGGGCAAAATGCACACATTATGGATTGTATTTTAATGTCTTGTACATTGAAATAATTTATGTTCTTAGATTAAATGTCATTGAAATGTAATCCATAGAGCTTGGTCTGTAATTCGGAGTTTATTATTGATGTTTAATGCTGGTTAAAATGATAATATATGACATTAACAGTGTGAGCATTTAGATGTACACTGAATTTATAAAAATGTTCTTCATGCTTCATTTTGATTCAGAGTTGTTTGTACAGGTATTTCCATTTCTAATACTTTGCACTCTACTTTTTACCAAGTTTAATTATTGGACATTTGAAAAAGCTTCTGTACATGGGCTGATTTGTCATTTTGTTATGGCATGTTGATGGGTTTGAAGAAGGTTGCAAACATACAAGTACAATAAATTATATGTACTGTGCTCTGTGAAAAGGGGGTTTAATACATGTGTGTAAAAAGCCGTCCCAGATTAGCCTGTGCAATCTGCACAGGCTTATCAGGGACGTCACTTTCCGCTTTTATTATATTTTATGTTTCAAGAAAGTCTTTTCTTAGCAAAAATCTGGTTAAGGCAGAAAGTGTCGTCCCTGATTAGCCTGTGCAGACTGCAGAGGCTAATTTGGGCAACACTTTACACACTTGCATTAAACCCCTTTTTCACATTGTACCTGAAAGAAATTTTATTCTTTTTTTTAAAGTCGCAAACTCAATAGAAAAGAAGGACAAATATACCTACCAGGACGACAAACTGGTTGCAAGTGTATAATTGTCATGAACTGCCATTTTAGTTGTTCTGTTGGGTATAATTGAGGTTCTTTTGTTTTAGTTTGTTTGTGACCTTGGTTTAAAACTGCCAACATGTCAGAACAATATGGTGGATATCAGCCAAAGGCTCATTACCATTAACACATTAACCCTTGCCCCCATAAGAAGTGCTAATGGCTTAAGCAACCAGCATAAAACCAGAACAGCCTGCGAGTAACTTGCAGTCTGTTCAGGTTTTATGCTGTTTGCTGCTCATAAGTATCTAAGGGCTAGAAATGAAGCCTTTAAAACTTAAATTTAGTAAAAAAGGTCTTTAATTCAATTTAACTTTTTGAGGGACTACAGACGTGTCATAATACATAACTAAGTGGTAAACGGTTGAATGCATTAAATAAAAGCATTATATAATTCAGTTTGAAACCTACTTTTAAACTAAGTAAAGGCCATCTTAAAGGTATAATAGAGCTTGTTGTATCATTCTATAATTTGTAGTGTAATATGAATCGAAAATTTGGAATGACATATACCAGCTATAGTTAAAAAATGTGTAAATTATGTGAAAATTAAAAGTAAAAATATTGTTTACCTTTAAAACATATCAATTTGATCTTGATATGGTCTGGTTTATAAACACTTCACTTAAATTCCTTGAAGATTTTTAGATTTGAGATATTATGTTTTTTTTCAAGAGCATGTTGCATGTGTTAATATGGTTCTGGTTTGTGTGGGTTCAATTATGATAATTATGAGCAGCGTGTTAGAAATTCTGGGCTAAATGCATGTGCGAAAAGTGGCATTCCAGATACACCTGCGCAGTCCGCACAAGTGAATAATAAACAACACTTTCAGCTTTTGTGGAATCGTCAGTTTAAAGACAGTCAGCTGAGGCGGAGATTTTCATCAATCATAAGCATGTGCAGACTGCACAGGCTAATCTGGGTCAGCACTTTATGAACGTGCATTAAGCCCTGTTTTCCCTGAACAATGCTTATATATCCCTGGGATGATTCTGTATGTTCTCTTTCATGTAGGGCTCTTCAGCGACATCAATGACCC
This sequence comes from Dreissena polymorpha, assembly GCF_020536995.1. Classification (NCBI taxonomy): domain Eukaryota; kingdom Metazoa; phylum Mollusca; class Bivalvia; order Myida; family Dreissenidae; genus Dreissena; species Dreissena polymorpha. Next base: position 47,598,509 of record NC_068364.1, on the reverse strand, counting down.
GGATCCAGCAGACGGTGGCCACATACTTCCGGTTCTCCTTAATGGACCTCCTGGCCAAGATGGTGGCTGGATCCCCGCACTTTGTCAGGTAGGAGACACATGTGTTTATTTTTAATATGCGTTTTTATAATGTACTGGACAAATGAGTAAAAAAGTGTTTATGTTCAAAGTAAATTAGAGAAAGACTGTTAATTTACTGAAAAAAATGACAAAAGTGTACATGCATGTTGCTTATATTTGAACCTTTTTGAATGATATTAAACACAATTCACATCATAGTTTGTTCAATATGTATCAGGGAATGTTCGATACTTATCATATAATAGTTCAACTTTTCCTGTGTATTTTTATATTATTTAAATTTGTTTTCTTTCATTTTAATTTTGACTAAGAAAATGGTAGATGCTATGAATCAAACATCACTTCTCCAATAGTCATTACTTATAATTTGACCAATAAATAATGCAATATAAAAACAGATGCATTCGACCAAATGAGAAAAACATCCCGGATAGCTTCGACTCCCAAAAGGTGACTACGCAGCTGCAATACACCGGAGTCCTGGAGACCACCAGAATTAGAAGAGAGGGATATTCACATAGGATTCCATACGCAGAGTTTGTGAAAAGGTAACGAGCATGCATAGCCCTTTCAGTGCGGGAACCGAATTTTAAAGGCCTTTGCAAACAGTTTGGATCCAGATGAGACGCCACAGAACGTGGCGTCTCATCAGGATCCAAACTGTTTGCTATTCTGATAGTATTCTTTGAAAAAAAATCAAAGAAAATGCTAATTTTAGAAATTCAGCAGACGACATTTTTGCAGACGACAAATTTCCCAGCATGCAAAGGGATAGCGTTTACTGCTCATTTGTTTTCTGCTCACCTCACATCTGAAAGGGCTGTTGACAGAAATAGTTAGTTTTATACCTTTAATTTCGGTACGAATTTGTTTAAAGTCTCTATAACGTTAAAATTCTACGAAAATTTCGTATAGTATTTCGTAAAATAAAGTTAACACCTAAACAATCTGTGTTCCTTATGGCAATAGCCACAATTTCTACGCTAGATGTGGTATGATTACATGCATTTTTGTAGATACAAAATGCTCTTTTTAGCTCGACTATTATATTTGAAATATATATAGTGGAGCTATCCTACTCACCCCGGCGTCGGCATTAGCGTTCCCTTTCCAGTTAGCGTTAGTGTGCAAATGTTAGTTCAAATATTTTCATTGACCCTTGACATGTTGCTTAAATATATTGGATACTTCTTTACCAACATGACCCCAACCTATAAACAAGAGCAAACAACTGTATCAAGCATTTTGTAAAAATATGGCCCTTTTTTCACTTACAATATGCATATTATTGCTAAATCTATGTTAAAGTTTGCGTACCACCTCAAATATTTTCATTGTTCCTTGACATATTGCTTTCATATTTTGCAAACTTCATTACCAACATGACCCTTATCTATAAACAAGAGCAGACAACTGTATCGAGCATTTTGTAAGAATTATGGCCCTTTTTTCACTTATAATATGCATATTACTTTAGTTACATTGCCATAACTTCTTTATTTATGATAAGATTTTATTAATACAATGGATACCACCCAAACAAAACCCCATGCCCCAACCCAGAATCCCTGCCCCCCCCCCCCCCCCCAAAAAAAAAATAAATAAATAATATTTTTTCCTTTTTTTGTTTTTTAAAAATTGTCTAATAAATGACCACACCCCACATTATACCCCCCTCTCAACCCCCCCTCCCTACCCAACCCAAAACAAATATTTTTTTCTTTAAAACATGGTTACAAAAAAATAAATATTTATTTACTTTATTTTTGAAGGACCGTCCAAACTTCCCACCCAAGCTATTGCTATCAAACTTGAAATAAAATCTTATTACTTTGTTTTATGTCTTTACAATGTTCAATAGATTGTGGAAAATTTACCTGAACTATTACCTTGACCTTATTGAATAATTGAACAATTTCCCCATGATGGCTTACGTTATACTGTCAAGCACTCAAATAGTAGAGCGCGTTGTCCTCTAACAGCTCTTGTTTATTTATTATTTTCCATTTTAATTTCCTGCGAATATATCTATTCATATGACACACAAACACTAAAATGTTACCATGTAAATGTTCATGTGTTGTATGAAAAGATAATTGAAGATTTTAAATTGTTTAATTTTATTTTACAAAATACTTAACACAATTTTCGTTGATTTTGAGCGTTATAGAGGTTTTAATGTCAAAATTCATAATGGACATGTCTAGTAGAAAGATTGAATGATCTCAATATGTTTTTTTATGCCCCCGGATCGATAGATCGGGTGTATATTGTTTTTGTCCTGTCTGACTGTCATTCTGTCCAAAACTTTAACCTTGGTTAAAGTTTGATAACTTTTGCAATATTGAACATACCAACTTGATATTTACATGCATGTGTATCTCATGGAGCTGCTCATTTTGAGTGGTAAAAAGTCAAGGTTAAGGTCATCCTTCAAGATCAAAGGTTAAATATAATTGCATTTTTATGCCCCCGGATCGATAGATCGGGTGTATATTGTATTTGTCCTGTCTGTCTGTCTGTCTGTCATTCTGTCCAAAACTTTTACCATGGTTAAAGTTTGATAACTTGCAAAGTTGCAATATTGAACTACAACTTGATATTTACATGCATGTGTATCTCATGGAGCTGCTCATTTTGAGTGGAAAAAAGTCAAGGTCAAGGTCATCCTTCATGGTCAAAGGTTATATATCATTGTATTTTTCTTTCCTAAAACTGTTACCTTCGTTTATGTTTTTTCATAACTTTTTTAATATTGAACACAGCAACTGCATATTTGGCATGCATTTGTATCTCGGGAGCTGCACATTTTGACTGGTGAAAGGTAAAGGTCAAGGTCATCCTTCAAGGTCAAATGTCAAACATTAAAAAAAATTATTTCTCCATTCAATCTCTTACTTTCTTCTCGTGGAGCTGCACATTTTGAGTGGTGAAAGGTCAAGGTCAACCTTCAAGGTCAAAGGTCAAAATATGAAAACATAAATTTTCATAACTGTTTTTATATTGAACACAGCAACTTCATATTTGGCATGCATGTGTATCTCGTGGAGCTGCACATTTTGAGTGGTGAAAGGTCAAGGTCATCCTTCAAGGTCAAAGGTAAAAAAAAGCGGAGCATTAGGGGGCATTGTGTTTCTGACAAACACATCTCTTGTTTAATAAATATAATGTTCCTACACAACACTTGTAATTGATGTCACTAACTTTTAGCATTATTTAAAAATATTATTGTATTTTATACATGGGCCTTGCTCTGTGAAAAAGGGGTTTGATGCACATGCATAAAGTGTCATCCCAGATTAGCCTGTGCAGTCCGCACAGGCTTATCAGGAACAACACTTTCAGCTTATGTGATATTTTTCATTTCAAGAAAGTATTTTCTTAGCAAAAATAAAGTTAAGGCGAATAGTGTCATCCCTGATTAGCCTCAGTATGCAGACTGCAGAGGCTAATCTGGGACATTACTTTACAAAAAGGAATTAAACCCATTTTTCACAGTGTGCGGCTCATATATTGAACTACAAATACCATGAATAGGTACTCTCTACTGACCTTTGGGCATGGAAGGCATCTGGGAGTGGACAGGCAAAGCTGTGAGAGACTTCTTCATAGTATTGGTCTGAAGGATTGGGCCCTTGGAAAAACAAAGGTATTACCATAATTGTCCCCTACCGGTTTCACCGGAGGGGACCTATGGTTTTCGCTAGATGTGTGTCTGTATGTCTGCGAGTCTGTCTGTCACACTTTTCTGACTCCTGCGATAACTTTAAAAGTTTCATGAAACTTAAAGCATGGATAGATGGCAATATGGACATTATGCACATCATTTCGTTTTGTAACTACGTCAAAAATTCTGGTTGCTATGGCAACAAATAATATATTTTTTTAAATCTGACAATGGCGTAGCCGGTAGGGGACATATATTGCTTGACAATAGTCTTGTTCAACTTATATTAGTATTGGGTTCAGAAAACAGGCACCTACCGAGAAGCATGCCCCCAGCTGGCTTTCCAGTTAGAAATTTTAAAATAAAGCCCCGTACAGCTTTCTCAACATTCCACATTCCAAACACGTAAAATTCTGGAGTTGAGACCCCTCTCACATACCTCCTAGTTAGGGGGCCCATCCATAATGAAAACATCCTGATAAGATAAAATGCTTTTCGAAATGACAATGCTCAAAATCTGTAAAAGCAACTTCAGAGCATTAAGATCATAGATTAGTACCTATGGAAAAACCAAGGAACGCATAGGTTTCCATTGATTTCTGTATAGTTTGAAGATTGGACTTTTAGCTCAATATAGGTATGGTGTAGTATACAATATACAAAACTAGGGTTTGCAAGATTGCATCCTTGTCAAAACTATAATATGCACACACAATATAACTAGACTGTTTACAGTTGTGAAAATAAATGAGCTGCTTGCACGGTTGTTATTATTTTATAAAAGAAATCTACTGCATGTCAGTTCGCATTTCTATTTACTGAGTTATTCTTGTTGTTTTTGTAATGGCATTTGGTAGTATATAGTTTTGCCTTTGTTTTGTTGAACGCATATTTATTATGCTATTCATGTGCACTTAACTGTAATAGTGGGAATTTTCTGTTTTATCTATTTGATCGAGTTATTTGTTTTAATGGACTTAACCATATGCAATGTGGTTTTGACCCTGAAACACAAAACAAAACTCATGACATGATTTGCCAATACTCTTATACGGCATTTATGCATCAATACATGCTATTAATGATGGCATGGCTTTTGTTAAAAAAAAATGCTTTATATTAAGATGTTTTTTTCATAGAAAAATCACGGCTATTAGATAAGCGCAAACTAGGCTGGCATTCGTTTTCGTAAATAATTTACGTTGCAACTGTCTTTTTTTTCTAATTATCTTTTCCATTTGCATGAAAATTGAAACAAATAATCCTTTGTTGGTTCCAAAAATGTGTACATAGTCCCGCTGCTCTGCACAGTATTAACGACCTAAATAGGAAAGTACATAATCACTTTTTTGTCTTACCCTATGGCTAGATTTGTAAATATTTCACTCAAATCTTAATCAGTTGATCATCTACCAAACTGATGTTACCTTCAAATAAATCATTATGTATACCTCTGTGGCCGTTAGTAGTTCTTATTTCTAACGTGCCCTTTTTCTCTCTGGTTAAAAAGACATTTGGTTATTGCACCCATGGCTGAAGTGCTTTTATCCTGTCCCTGTCTGGTCCTGAAACGTGTTGGTGCATTTTACTGGGGACCAATTAGAAAGAATAACGTTTGTGGTGCGCTTGTTCAAGTACTGTGCTTTTGTCGAACCCTCTCAACCAAAGTAATGTTTTCAACTGGGCGAATGGACTTTTCTTAAAAGTTGCATGACGTGTCTTATTTTATTTCAAGTTTAAAAAGTGTACATTTTCCTTTTTTTAAACGATAAAACATTAAATGTCTAGAGAGTTTAATCGATTTATATGTACCCTTTGGAAAACGGATTTTGTGCAAACCCACTTTCAAAAGGTTCTGCTCAATTACTTACTGGAGCCAAAATTTACATTTGCATCAAATTGTTGTAAAAATTACATACTTTGTTAAGTTCTCTGCCAATCTTCATAAAATATATACACATATTTTCTACCAAACCTGTTTATATGATTCCGCTTCAGTGCTAAATATTATACAAACGTTAAAAATGTTCAAGCCTTTTGTACGAACCAAACAATGTTAGACAAATTTTCATGAGTTGCTCATCTGTCTAAAAAATTGAAAAAAAACTTTCCGCTTCAATGCACAAAATACAAGCACTTAATCAAGATGTTTCTTTTGGCTATCTTGAATGTACCTGTATGTTTATGCACACTCTTTTATTTTTATTGAAAGTCATCGTTTTGATATTTGCCGACTGCAGTTTAATAATTTATTCGTGGTTGAAAGTCATTCATTTGTTTCCAGCTAAATTATCTCAAAGCCATTACTTTTACAATATCTTTAGTTTCAGACATTTCCTTAATTCTAATAATTTACGTTTGCTTGTAAATTACATAATTACAATTAAAAAGCCATTTTCACATTTACAAATTAATGATCATAAACATTAATGAGCATCATGTAGTTTTTTCACAATATATGGTACCATGTCAAGTGGAGAAAACGGAAGTTTTAAAGAGGCAAATATGCAAAATCATATCAAAGCAACTAATTTATGCCATTATTATTTTTTAATCTATCTACTCCACCGACGAAATGTTTATTTAGTCTATCAAAACTGCATATATTGTATTCTTTTTTTTATACGGAATATATTTTATCCATACTTTTTATTCATTCTTGACTTCATACAAATCTGGCTTCAATGATGTTTCTGTACTTTACTCTTGTGTAAATTATTAACTTAAGTTTCTATTATATTCTTTATTTCAGTTAAACGAAAAGAAACAATTTATAAATTGATATTGCATAGAAACTAGCTTCAAGTTTCAAATGTTCTTACAGGTGTTCCTGAAATTTTACCACGTTGAAATGCTGGCTCGACGGTACGAGGATGTTCATCACAAAATCGTGTTGATACAGTCTGTGATCCGAATGCACCTGGCCAGGAATAGATACTACAATTGGAAATGGCAGCTTGAAAAGACTGCAATTGTGTTACAGAAGTGTGAGATAATGTATTTACAAATCGCCAACGTTAAACTAAATTGACCTGAAACGGACAATATCGGAATACCGTTAAGATAAAAATATTTCTTTTATCCCTCAGCTCAATGTCGATAACAAAAGTAGAAATCGATTGTTCTGCTTCCATGATGATAACGTTGTTTGTCCATGATTTCAGACACACGTGGTTGGAAGGTCAGAAAGCATTACAGAAATGTATTCCTTGCGAGGAAAGATGCTGCCATTGTCATTCAAAAAGGTATAGACATCTACCCATTGTTCTGCTGGGCCAGTCTTGTAGTTTGTGCGTGTGTAATATTTAAACAAATCATCGAGGAATATGAACGATGACATTGTCTGTTATCAAATGTTGTTATGTTATGAATAAGAAACCATGTTTCAGTTTCAATTAATTTGTTGCGTTTGTTGATAATCCCATCATATTTTTGTCAAATTAAATCAGATAGATCAGACTGCGTAGCGAACGATATACTTGTGCTCAATATTTATTTTAAAGGATACATTAAAACTATCATGTACCAATATTAACAATCCAGTAAGATGTATAGTATTGTTTCTATCCGCAACGTTTTTGATATAAAATCATTATAATTCTTTACGTATATAACACTCACTTAATCAGTTTTCCGAGGGCATGCGACAAGGAAACGAATTTTACCAAAATTAGCCAAAAAACGGAAGGCAGCAGTGGCAATTCAGTCTCGGTACAGAGGGTATCGGGCAAGAAAATTGGTTGCTGTGAAAAAGCAGATACGTGATGAACAACGTCTGTTAGCCGAGAAAGAACGAGAAGAACGTCTGCAAGCTGAGAAACAGCGGGAACAACGTCTGCTAGCCGAGAAAGAGCAAACCAAACAAGACGAGTTGGTAAAAGCGAAAGCAGCAGAAATTGAAAAACGAAAGGAGTTGGAGAGTGTTTTGAAAATACAGAAAGGTAAGGAATTTTAAGAATACTATTTTTAGAATATAGTGGAAGACTTATTTCGTGTGTAAACGTTTTCTGTTTAAATTCTTTTTATGTATGAGATAAGCGTATGAATATTGAAAAATATGTGGATTGAATACATTTTAAATGTTTGGAATTAATTGATAATAGTGAACATTTTCTAAATTATTTTTCTTCGAAAGTTTTTCGTGCTCACAAGGCGAACGTGAAGATTGAAAAACCCGATGCAAGCCGGAAAGAACACAGAAGTGACGTAGATGCTGCGTTGGTTATTCAGAGTACATATAGGAAGTGGCGATGTCAGAAAGTCTATCACCAGTTGCGCAAATACAAGGAAAAGAAAGAACTGCAAATGATTTACTTTGGGCAACAGGTCAATATTTTTTATTAGTTTATGACAAGGATAGACGTCACATTCGTAATGTTTGAGGTACCATAATATCAGAGCGCACACGCATTCAAGGTTCAATAAGCATGATAGCTCTTTTATGTTTCGTTACATGTGGGGGGCAGGTGATGACCCTGAAATATATCCAAATAAGCATTGTGTGCTTTCTGCGGGTACGAGGTTCTGAAATTTCATGTGAATTCCGGCTATTGCATGGAACACCTTAACCTCCTGTCTACACTTAAAATTTGTAGTCAGAAAATGCTTTTCCAAATATCAATACAATTCATGATATATGACATTTTTTTCCAGGTGGAAGCATATATTGGTGAGCTAAAGCAAATTTTAGATAAAAATAATTTCTCTGCCAAACCCGTTCCACTGCCAGAATCTCAGAAAATGGCAACAGCACCACAATCGGAACCAAGTTCCGCTACCGTCGCCTCCAAAACAAACGGTCAGTCCAAAAGGACCCTGGCAACTGTCGCTAAGCAGCAGCTTTTGGCCGCAGCTAAACCGGATGTTAGCGAAGAACGATTGGAACACATGCAAAAGATGAAACAGAAGAAATCGCTGCTTTCTGAAACGGAAATGAGCTATTATTCTCAGCTGGTGCGTTCATTCTTTTGTTCAATATACAAGGTCTAACAGTTTGTGTGTACAGCACATCAGTTTTGAGCTTTATAATAGAACAATTATGTTGTTTTTATGTGCCCCACTATAGCAGTGGGGGACATATTGTTTTTGCCCTGTCTGTTGGTCTGTCTGTTGGTCTGTCTGTCTGTTGGTCTGTTTGCGCCAACTTTAACATTTTGCAATAACTTTTGCTATATTGAAGATAGCAACTTCATATTTGGCATGCATGTGTATCTCATAAAGCTGCACATTTTGAGTGGTGAAAGGTCAAGGTCAAGGTCATCCTTCAAGGTCAGAGGTCAAATATATGTGGCCAAAATCGCTCATTTTATGAATACTTTTGCAATATTGAAGATAGCAACTTGATATTTGGCATGCATGTGTATCTCATGGAGCTGCACGTTTTGAGTGGTGAAAGGCCAAGGTCATCCTTCAAGGTCAGAGGTCAAATATATGTGGCCCAAATCGCTTATTTTATAAATACTTTTGCAATATTGAAGATAGCAACTTGATATTTGGCATGCATGTGCATCTCATGGAGCTGCATATTTTGAGTGGTGACAGGTCAAGGTCATCTTTCAAGGTCAGAGGTCAAATATATGTGGCCCAAATTGCTTATTTTATGAATACTTTTGCAATATTGAAGATAGCAACTTGATATTTGGCATGCATGTGTATCTCATGGAGCTGCACATTTTGAGTGGTGAAAGGTCAAGGTCATCCTTCACAAGGTCAAGGTCATCCTACAAGGTCAAACATCATATAGGGGGACATTGTGTTTCTCAAACACATCTTGTTACTTCATGTTTTGGCCATTCTTTACTTTAACCTCGCATACAATAAAGGCACAATTTTTGGAATAAAATAGGCATAGCTTTTGACGTTTTTAACCAGGTTTTCCGAAGGAAAAAACTGGTTATTAGATTGGGGAATGTGGGGGGGCTGGCGGGCGGACGGAACAAGCTTGTCCGGGCCATAACTATGTCGTTCATTGTCAGATTTTAAAATCATTTGGCACATTTGTTCACCATCATTGGACGGTGTGTTGCGCGAAATAATTACGTCGATATCTCCAAGGTCAAGGTCACACTTTGAGTTCAAAGGTCAAAAATGGCCATAAATGAGCTTGTCCTGGCCATAACTATGTCATTCATTGTGAGATTTTAAAATCATTTGGCACATTTGTTCACCATCATGGGACGGTGTGTCGCACGAAAGAATCACGTCAATATCTCCAATGTCAAGGTCGCCACGACTAAAAATAGATTTTTTTTTTAAAACAAACTTACAAAGGGGGTTAATTTTGTTTGTTCATTTCAAAAGTTCAGTTTGAGTTTTCTCCCTTTATCAGATTTTTTTTTCAAAATGAAAACCTGGTTTTGTGACAATTTTGTCCCTTTTTTGTTATTGCAAATGGTTTAATGAAAATCCGTATCTGTTTTTAGAACACCAAAGATGAAAATGACAATTTGCACAAACCGGAAAATAATCATGACGACCAACTAGCTGAGGTTGCAACTGATGACATAGCAACAGTGAACTCAAAGAAAAAGTAACGTTTTGCTATTCAACTAATGACACTCATCAAATAAGAAAGTATTTTATGTCTGAAACATAAGTGTCGTTGATACATTTGAATGGATAAGAATTATCTATTCAATAATGGTCTTATCATTGATTTTGAAAATAACAGGATTCATGTACAAATGCACATGTATATGTTAACGTATAAAGAAACTATATTGTTTAACATTTAGAAAGTAAAATAAACAGTCTTACAAATGTTCCTTACAAAAATACAATATGGAATATCTGTACAAACATAATACCACTCTTGCAATATTGATTTTTAGCTCGGCTGTTTTCGGAAAAAACCCGAGCTATTGTCATAGCCAGCTCGTCGTCCGCCGTCCGCCGCCCGCCGTTGGCGTTGTGCTAAAACATTGGCCATAACTTTTTGAATATTAAAGATAGCAACTTGATTTTTGGCATGCATGTGTATCTCATGGAGCTGCACAAACAAAAAAACAAAGTCGAGGGAAGTAATAAGCTTTAAATGGATATAGTTATCTGACCTGCCCACGTATATATTTTTGTTAAATAAATCAAAGCGACGCAGTAGGCGGCATTGTGTTTCTGACAAACACATTGTGGTAAAAGGTCAACGTCAAGGTCATCCTTTAAGGTCTACGGTAAAAAATACACATTTAAGGGAAGTAATAAGCTTTAAAGGGAGATAACTATTCAATATTGAACATGGCCACTTTATATATTTGGTATGCATGTGTATCTCATGGGGCTGCACATTTTGAGTGGTGAATCTACAGTCACGGTAGTGGCTTTTAATTATTTGCTACTAAAAATAGAGATTTGTTAGAGACAATTATTTTTAAGGGAAGTAATTTATATAATTATAAATCTCATATTATATATTTACTTACCAAGAATTGAAGTTCTTTTCACAGTTACTGTACAGATTTATTATTTTGATTATTTATAACTCAAATGATTGATTTGTCAAAGTTTTTTTTTAAATGCTATAATTATCATTTCTTTCATGTACTTAGTTGTTAATAGTACTGTTCATTACATTCCTGTGGACTTATGTCCTTAGATACATGATGAACTCTGGCTATGATCTCTTTGATAAACCACAGGCCTTGGTTGTCAGTGATGTCTGGCTTGGTCATTTCCCCCCCCCCCCCTCCCCCGGTTGGATTGGACCAAATCCAAGGGAAGTAATAAGCTTTAAAGGGAGATGATTTCTATACCTGCCAAATGATAAATAGAAATTTTATTTTAAAAAAGTAGGGGGCATTGTGTTTCTGACGAACACATCTCTTGTCGGGTCACTAGGTCAACGGTCAAGGTCACTGTGACCTCTAAAAAAAAATATTCTGACATGCTTTCGCAGCCGAGCGTGGCACCCGTTATGCGGTGCTCTTGTTTGGTATTTGTTTCTCGTGTGTCTTTTTGTACTAGTCTACAGATGGCCATGTTTAATTTCTTTCACGGGAACACGATATGGAATAAATAGTTCCAATTCGTTTGGGGCTAAAATTGCTGCAAACAATCCAAAAGCTTGCGTTTCTGATTCCTTTTTTATTTACGATTTTTTTAGCTTCGATATTTGAACACAAAATTGTGTTGATTTTTAATTGATTTTGTCTTTATCGATAAAAGTAAGAATACTCGAATAATCACAGCTTATGTTTGAAGTTGACGATCTCGTTGACAAAGATTGTGCAACAGGTCTCGGTAGGTAAAATATGAAAAAATAACACTTTGCATTTGGCGCTTTTAAGATGTTTAGTAAATGCTAAAATGTGTTAATTCTGTTTTTTGTCAAATCAGAGTGAAGAGAGTGATGTCAGTAGAGGTCGAGACGTACTACAGCAACATAGCGAAGAAATCTGCTGCGAAGGAGGAAAAGTAACGTCTACATTGTCTTTTGTTTTAGGAAATTATACATGTTTATTTAACAAATGTTTCTCAGTTCCACTATGGTTTTGATCTACAACTTGGTATAAAATGGGATAGATTTGGCCATGGGTTGGAATGTAAGGGCGACTCAATTCAATGGGTCGCTCAAAACTGTTGATGAGCAATCATTGCTTGCATTTGTATAACCTTGTTTATTGCTCAGTTATGCGTATTGCCGATACTAGCTTCGCCTATCCTAATTTTTAGGCACTATTATATTATTTTGGTTTATGTTCGTTTATTGGCTTCATTGTTCAACTGTAGAAAAATTATCTTTATGTTCGTGATTTATTGTGAGATTCAGATATTGCGCCGTGGTTATTTATATGAACATGTTTTGTTTTGTGTTTGTTTATTCAGCCATTCAGCCAATGAATTTTTAGCCGTTGTTATTTCTTCACATATTTTGTTACTAAAGTATTACATCTTAAAGTTAATGTTGTCACGTGTCCGCCGTTGGACTGACACAGATATTAAGCAGACATTTACTCATTCACTCATTTTAGGAGTAATGGATCCATGTTTCAAGTTCGTTAACTAAATGTGGGCGACTTTCAGCACATGTTTATAATCCTTTGATGTTTCATCTGTTACAGAGAAGATGCACTGATGCTGGGTGAAACTGCTGCTACGATGTCTAGTAAACATATTGAAGATTGGGACATGCCTTTAAGACATGCAAAAGACAGAATCCTCTCTACACCAAGGTATTAACCTTACATTTAATTCGCGTTCCGATTGTAAGAGTTTGCTAGTAAGTGCTACACGTTCTTGCTTTATCTAGCCTTGCAATCTTGTTTTGGGTATTTAGAATCGAGTTTGCCGGCCTTTCGATCCGTTATTTCAAGGTGTCGGGACAATACATTTGAGGGGCATGTTTGACGTGTTTTACTAGTGACACTGTTAGTTACTGATGATGTATGGGATATACACCTTTCAGTATCATCATACTATACGATGGCGACACCATAAGTTACTGACAGTGTAACTTATAATACACAAAATAATTATTTTCAACCAAGTATTATCCCCCAAGTAAAATCGTTTGAAGTAGTAACGTCGCTGTGAATGAAATGTTCATAAAGTACCGCAGGGGTGTATGGAAAAAAAAAGTTTTTTTATATTTTTGGATTTTATATATTTTGTCTTAACATTATAAAGTGTTTTATTGTTGATAAAAACATAAGTGGAAATGCGGCCTAAATATGGGTCTTTTAATCTAATTGTAGTAGTTAAATTATTTTGATGTTCCATTACCCTTCGGATAGGTAAAAATCATTCACTATTATGTTGGTCATATTAACTTTATTTCTATTAAAAACATGGTATCTTGAGTTCAAGCCTAACTCGATGGTTTTACCTATAAAACACTGTCATCATTTGAAATCAATCCAGTAAATTATTGAAGTTTAATCATCTGTTAATGAGTGTTCACAAAAAAGTTCTTTACACATTGTTGTTTTTTATTTTTGGAAGTTTTAACTGTGTGGAATCAACATGTTTTAATTACCCAAGTTACTGTTTATTATCTAAAAATAGACGATGCTTCTTATATAAGGTCAAATTAAAACAATAGTGCGATGGTAATATAAAAAAAGATAAATAATACGCATTGTGCAAATGTTGTATACATAACTGATGTTTTTATGCCCCCGGTAGGGTTGCATATAGCATTTGAACTTTCCATCAGTCCGTTAGTCTGTCCGTCCAAAAACTTTAACATAGCCCATAACCTTTGCAATATTGAAGATATCAACTTAATATTTGGCATGCATGTGCATATCATGGAGCTGCACATTGTGAGTGGTGAAAGGTCTAGGTCAAGGTCATCCTTCAATGTCAAAGGTAAAAAAAAGGGTATTGTGTTTCTGACAAGCACATCTCTTGTTTTATTAAAGTTAATGCAATATCATTATTTTCAACAATTAAAATTTTAGACTTATGCATGTTTATCATGTTACATATAGTTTGTACTCATTTACAGTTTGTTTATGCAAAACGCTGTTTGCTGATATTAAAGCAAATTTGAAGAAAGTTTACATTCTTGCCTGCATATGCTTTGTTTCAAAATAGCTAATTTTTATTCAGACAGGAGAAATAAGGAATATTCACCAACTGAGAAGCGCCTATAGTAAGGATGTTCATTTACAAACTAGTTTTTCCTGCTAAAAACAAAAACCTTTTCCTGACAGTCACCCTTGACCGTTTTAACATTGATAACGTTACCCCTTTAACACCTTCCCATCACTGATTACTATCCTGGATTAGCTCATACTTACTATGGTCCCATCACTGATGACTATCCTGGATTAACTCATACTGACTATGGTCCCATCACTGATGACTATCCTGGATTAACTCATACTGACTATGGTCCCATCACTGATGACTATCCTGGATTAACTCATACTGACTATGGTCCCATCACTGATGACTATCCTGGATTAACTCATACTGACTATGGTCCCATCACTGATTACTATCCCAAATTAACTCATACTTACTATGGTCCCATCATTGATTACTATCCTGGGTTAAATCATACTTACTATGGTCCCATCATTGATAACTATCCTGAACTAACTACTACTGAATATTGTACCATCACTGATTACTATCCTGGATTAACTCATTCTGACTATGGCCCACCACTGATTACTATCCGGAATTAACTCATTCAGACTATGGTCCCACCACTGATTACTATCCTGAATTAACTCATTCTGACTATGGTCCCACCACTGATTACTATCCGGAATTAACTCATACTGAGTATTGTCTCATCACTGAATACTATCCTGAATTAACTCATACTGACTATTGTCCCATCACTGATTACTATCCTGAATCAACTCATCACTAATTACTATCCTGAATTAAGTCATACTGACTTTTGTCTCATCACTGAATGCTATCCTGAATTAACACATGCTGACTATGGTCCCATCACTGATTACTATCCTGAATCAACTCATCACTAATTACTTTTCTGAATTAAATCATCACTGATAACTATCCTGAATTAACTCATGCTGAATATGGTTCCATCACTGATTACTATCCTGAATTAACTCATACTGACTATGGTCTCATTACTGATTGCTATCCTGAATTAACTCATACTGACAATGGTCTCATCACTGATTACTATCCTGAATCAACTCATCACTAATTACTATCCTGAATTAACTCATCACTGATAACTATCCTGAATTAACTCATGCTGAATATGGTTCCATCACTGATTACTATCCTGAATTAACTCATACTGACTATGGTTCCATCAATGATGACTATCCTGAATTAACTCATACTGACTATGGTCTCATAACTGATTACTATCCTGGATAAACGCATACTGACTAAGGTCTCATCACTGATTACTATCCTGCATTAACTCATACTGAATATGGTCTCATCACTGATTACTATCCTGTATTAACTCATGCTGAATATTGTTCCATCACTTATTACTATCATGAATTAATTCATACTGAATATGGTCTCATGACTGATTACTATCCATAATTAACTCAAACTGACTATTGTCTCATCGCTGATTACTATCCAGAATTAACTCAAACTGACTATAGTCCCATCACTGATAACTATCCTGAATTAACTCATACTGACTATTGTCCCATCACTGATGACTATCCTGGATTAACTCATACTAACTATTGTCCCATCACTGATTACTATCCTGAATTAACTCATACTGACTATTGTCCCATCACTGATGACTATCCTGGATTAACTCATACTAACTATTGTCCCATCACTGATTACTATCCTGAATTAACTCATACTGACTATTGTCCCATCACTGATAACTATCCTGAATTTACTCATACTAACTATTGTCCCATCACTGATTACTATCCTGAATTAACTCATACTTACTTTGATCTCATCACTTATTACTATCCTGAATTAACTCCTTGTTACTATGGCCCAATAACTGTTTCTTTTGATTTATTATTACATCATTTGTAAAGATTTGTTAATAGCCTAATCACATCGATGTCCTTTATGTTGTCAAAACGAGGAATTTTCTTTTTAAATTATAACTGGTATATTTGATTACCCTTTTATGTTCAAAAGAAAGCAAAGTAAATTGTAGAAGAGAAAATACTACTTTGAAACTATACTTGACATTTATTCATTCACGGACAAGTATATTTCTGATTCGATTTATGCTTCTATGTACTTTGTAAAGGTAACGTATATATTTAACATCACCATGATTTACTTTTAACCCTAATGCAGTATTAGCTATGCAAAATAAACGTCATCAATTGTGCAATGTTTTATCACACGTTCCATACGAGAAGTAAAATATCTATGCTTTGTACAGATTTTGCTATACAATACTGTATGGTATCATAAATCCAACAAAAACACATATTTTTCTTCCCTTTTTATCAACGTTTCGGCTTACGCCTTCATCAGGATAACAAAAAATAACAGAAAGCTATACACTACTATAACATTTAACATTGAAATAAATCACACTAAAAATAGTGTAGATTTTAGCAAGTCCTTTTTAGCTCTACTGGCCGAAGGCCTGAAGAGCTTATGTCATGGCGTGGTTTCTGTCGTCCGTGCGTGCGTGAGTGCGTGCGTTAGACTTTTTCTTGTTTACGAGAAAAAGTCCACAGTTTTCATCCGATTCTTTTCAACCTTGTTCAGTGTCTTTATATTAATGAGGATTCGAACCCTATTGAAAATGGGTTACATCAGAGTAAAAAGTCCAGAATTGTCTCCCCTTGAATTTGAGAAAATTGTGAAATAAGGCTTGTTTACGCAATAAAGTCCACAGTTTTCATCCAATCATTTCCCAACTTGCACAGTGTCTTTATCTGAATGATGAGTCAAAGCCTATTGAACATTAGCAATATAGGAGTTATAAATCCAGAATTATCTCCCCTTGAATTTGAGAAAAAATGAAAATCCTTAACATTTTGCCATAACTTTTGCAATATTGAAGATAGCAACTTCATATATGTCATGCATGTGTATCTTATGGAGCTGCACATTTTGAGTGGTGAAAGGTCAAGGTCATCCTTCAAGGTCAAGGTTAAAAAAAAATTCAAAGCGGCGCTGAAGGGGACATAGTGTTTCCGACAAACACATTTCTGAAACATCTTTATCTGAATGATGAGTCAAACCCTATTGAAAATGAGCAATATCAGAGTTATAAGTCCAGAATTATCTCCCCTTGAATTTGAGAAAAAAATGAGAATCTTTAACATTTTGCCATAACTTTTGCAATATTGAAGATAGCAAATTCATATTTGGCATGCATGTGTATCTCATGGAGCTGCACATTTTGAGTGGTGAAAGGTCAAGGGTCAAGGTAAAAGGTAACAAAAAAAATCAAAGCGGCGCAGAAGGGGACATAGTGTTTCATTTCTTGTTTGTTTACATATAAAGTTCTATCCTTATGAAACTTCAACGGATGTTTTATATCATCAAGGGCCAAAACCCCATTGAGAGTGAAGAAAATTTGTCCAACTTATTGTTGAAAAGAAGCCATTTGAAGTTTAAATTTTATGTTTCTTCTTGTTTATGCGATAAATTTTACATTTTGGGTCTGTTTATTTAAAACTTACTCAAATTGTTCATACAATCAAGAGCTTGAGCCCTATTGATTCCAGCAAGTAGAGCGATTCAGGCCCTCATGGGCCTCTTGTTAAGTTAAGTAGTGTAACATATTTTCATTTATACTGCTTGCTATAGATCATGCATGGTAGAAATGTGTATTGTATTCTTAGCAACATATCGAAGGCAAAGTATTCGAATTGAAAGCATGATATCTGTTGTAAAACTAAATATAAAAAACAGTTAAAATCAACCAAGATTTTATTTAATAAATAACTTAGTTGCGTGTGATTGTTGTTTTCTATTGTAATTCGGAGACCACTTAAGTTTTAACATCAGCGTTCACTCTACCGTTAGCAAATGTCAGAAATAATAGAGAACGTAGAACTTGCAAAAGTATTGATGTATGAGTTTATTTTGCCTTTGAATATTTAGAAACAAACATTTTTATATTAGTTACTGTTGCCTGTGTAGGAATTGCCTTTTGATTTCCATGTTAATTGGTTTCGCTTTTGACAGAATGCTGGACGATCACTCCTACACTAATACGCTTTTGCCAGTAGATCCACGTGTATTGCATATTTCGAATAACATTGACAGTTTATCAAGCTATCCTTACAATCACCACGAAAGCATGACAACGAGCGTTCGCGAACCCAAGAATGGCAATGCTTACATGGGTGCTTACGCTTCTATGCTCTCTAGAAATCCCTTTTGGGAGCGTGATGGATTAAATAATCCAGTGTCAAATGCCTTGTGGCAGAACATTAGTATTGATCGCTTTGTAAGAGATCCAGTAGAATGCGAAGATGTTGACTCCGTTGTCCAAACATCAGCAACAAGTGATGATGTTGCTATGAACATTTTGGACGACGCTATTAACAGCTCATATCCAGATTTCTTGGAGTCGGTGTCGCCCTGCATGGTAACGCCAAGACCAGTATCCAAAATATCTTTATCTTCCTTCCAAGTCGCAGGTAGTCATGATATTACTAAACACGAGTTGAGGTTGATTTGCCGAGAAGTACAAGGGCATTTCCATACTGGCGCGGAAGCAAAGGGAGATTGCAATACAGATGGATCCTCAAAATCACGGAATCATGATGATGATATTAAAACACCGCAGACCGAAGGAACGGACTACGTTAAGTTAGTATTTGGTGCACGTTGTCTGCTTGAAAATAACAGTTGCAGTGATGGTGAACACAGCATGTCGCATCAGTCATAAGCTTGCTTTGAATGCATGTTTTCTCACAATAACCCCCTATTCTTGAACTGCTTGGTAAAGAACCCATTTACCTATGTACATAATAATATGTTTGGGTTTGTCTTCGCAGCCTCTTTTCGTAATATTCGTTGTTCGATACTTCGTGACATGCATTAATCGTCTGATTATTGTGAAGTGTATTAATGATCTTCCGTTTTCTGTTTTTAAATATTTGTTCGCTCTTTGGCATTCTTGTTATGTAACACAAATATTGCGGTGCTTCGTTCAGATGTAATGTGCAACTAACTCTTTGCTACGTCTATTTGTAATATAAAAGAATGGATACGTTGAGTCTGATTCTGGATACGTTTATGTGCACTCCGTATCATAATCATGTTTATATTTGGTTTATATTTTACTATGTTCGATACCCTGCTGTAGTGTATTGTAGTTAGAAGGCTTGAACTATATTTGCACACGGATTGCTGTTGCGGCGGGAGGTGTGTTGTGTTCCCTATGCACATAGTTATAAGACACTGTTCCGGAAAGCAATTGTAGTTTAGTTGTTTTTATATGTCTGCGATTCGTGTAAATCTTTGCTTTTATAGTCCTTGCCTGTGCATGTCTTTATGTGGAGGGGGATCATATATGGTTCGTGTCGTTTGCTGCATGTTAATCACATTCTTTTTTTATTTGCCCTTGGGGGACTAAAGTAAAAGTAAACATTTCTCGTATTTTGATTGACGATTAACAACTTGACCTACGTAAAATAATGTATATACTGGTTTAGGAATACAGTGAAACGCAATGTATTGTTTCAGTAATAAGAAACATACGCAAGCTCACACTTTATTATGTATTGCAATTGTTAAGATCATCATTAAAAACCGGAGCATTCCAGCCAATCATTTTCATAAATATTTTTCGAATTAAACATGACACGTTCTAGTTTGAAAATAAAGTCAGATCGGACATTCGTGTAAGTTAAAACAAACAGATTTGTCGCTCTACGGAATGCATATACGCAATCCTTTATAGTATATACGCATCAGCTCATCTTAAACAAATAGACACCACATCTTGGTGAATCTTCGATCTGAAGTCAACTGTGTCTATTTTAAGGATTGGGTATCGCATAAAATCATGCGTGGGATGTTGTTTTTCAGCTTAAATGTTCACGATCCACTTCCGAATGATCAACACTCGATCGACGATGACTTCACAACGGACCGAGAGGAATTCTTTCAGGAATCTACTAAAGATGACCTAGTGCGAACTCTCCAAGAACAGTATAGACAAAGTGCGAAAGGAAAATGGACTCTGCTACAGCATATATTTCATGCAGGACATTTTAAATCATGGGTCCAAGTTCCTGATAACGAAGATGACCTTGACGTTGAGGTCACCAATGAAGACACCGTTCAAAAGGAATCGTATGGCAATGCTAGCCAGTACGATTCACCATCATTAAGACCTCGAAAAACAATAATCAATGTAAATAACGATAATAAGAGTGACTTTCCTCCATCGCAAAAAACCTTTTCCGTTCGACCAGCACTGAGAGTCAATTTTTCCACAAGGTACAGGCAACTTGCACAGCCGTATAGAACTCTTTTCATTTCATTGTTTCCTCTATCTTAGTTTTTATGCTTTTTTCTGCTAGTTCTTACCTTCTACCTTTTTACCGTTGATAACATTTGTGTGTTGCCTATCAAGTCTCGACACTCACTAAAATAGAATGTAGAAGCCATACATGCAGAGGCTGTTGTTTGATGGACTTTAGCTGTTTACTGACGTTTATCTCTGTAAGGATTGTAATCGATTGTTTTGTTTAATCGATTTAGATTTATGTACCTATGTAGTGGCTAGTGTATTGCTATTGGAAATGATATAAATCGATATACATTAACAATTATTTGTCTACTGGACATCCTGTGAACAAGTTTTAATGTTTCGCATCAAGTTTGTGTCATGTTATAAATAAAAACAATAATTGCAGTATCAACAATAAAATTTTTATTCTTGTAGCGGCCTTACACAATTTCGTCCATACTAATCAAACGAACCCGTCGTTTTTCAGTGAACCAACCATAATTGGTGCTGATGACGCGTCAGAGCCATCAACTCCGCCTTTTACCAACGGATATGCTCGGGATGTTGTGAATTACCGAGGTATTTTGAAACGCACTGATATCGACCTCGAATCATTAAGACATACGGAAAGCACCGGAGAGAAACCTGTGTATGACTTTAGAAAACTATTGCGAAAAACTGGGAGACTGGAATTGATCGCAGCAAGTAATAACTAATTGCGTTGTTGGTATTTGTTGATTTGAAATGACCTATTAAACATTTCACCTGTATTAGATCAAACACTTGTGTTACATTCTTGATCAATGGAAGGACTATATCTTGATATAAACAATATGAGTAGTTTTTATTTAAATATACTTATTAAATATTAGCCGTTCCTTTTCCATTTCCGACAAAAGCGATGAAATTTTTAGATTGCTATGCTTTAACATGATTTGCAATTCTGTTGTGTTTTGTATGTATGTTCTTGATTTTCTTGTTGTTGTGTCTTGTTATATGATCAACATTTATTAGCTCGGCTGTTTTCGGAGAAAACCCGAGGTATTGTCATAGCCAGCTCGCCGTCCGACGTCCACCGTCCGACGTCCCCCGTCCGCCGTCCGCCGTAGGCGTCGTGCTAAAACCTTAACATTGGCTCTAAAATCAAAGTGCTTCCACCTACATGCCACACCCATTTTTGGTTCACTAGGTCAAAGGTCAAGGTCACTGTGACCTCTAATATAAAACTTAAACATAGGCTTTAAAATCAAAGTGCTTCCACCTACAACTTTGAAACTTCATATGTAGATGCACCTTGATGAGTTCTACACGCCACATTTTTGGGTCACTAGGTCAAAGGTCAAGGTCACTCTGGTCACTGTGACCTCTAATGTAAAACTTTAACATAAACCTTTACATTCGCTTTAAAATCAAAGTGCTTCCACCTACAACTTTGAAACTTTATATGTACATGCACCTTGATGAGTTCTACACGCCACACCCATTTTTGGGTCACTAGGTCAAAGGTCAAGGTCGCTGTGACCTCTAATATAAACCTTTACATGCGCTCTAAAATCAAAGTGCTTCCACCTACAACTTTGAAACTTCATATGTAAATTCACCTTTCTACACGCCACACCCATTTTTGGCTTGGCTGTTTTCGGAGAAAACCCGAGGTATTGTCATATCAAGCTTGTCGTCCGCAGTCGTGCTAAAACCTTAACATTGGCTCTAAAATCAAAGTGCTTCCACCTACAACTTTGAAACTTCATAAATAGATGCACCTTGATGAGTTCTAAACGCCACACCCAATTTTGGGTCACTAGGTCAAAGGTCAAGGTCACCGTGACCTAAAAAAAAATCTTACAAGCTTTCGCAGCCGAGCGTTGGCACCCGTTATGCGGTGCTCTTGTTGTAAATTTGTTATTAGAAAAAGCAATATGAACATTATTTATAACGGTATGATGTTGAAATATGCAATATTTTACACAGTTTCCTCCTTGAAATATGCATATCTATTTATTATCGCACTGTTGATTTCTTTAAAGGGGTCTGCAAACAGTTTGGTAAAATGACACTGTAAAAAAACTGTCAAAGATTCCCCAAAAATGCATGCAAAATATTCAAAGAAGCAAACTAACACCCCTACTTAGACAAATGTGTATATATGCCCAATTATTGATTGTCAGCATTCAAAATTATAAAAATCATAAAGCGTTTTTAACGCTTCGCACTGATAATTTAGCGAAATGGTATATAACCGACATAGCGTTTAAAGTACGAATCACAATAACATCCTGATTGGTGAACTGTGAGCGAGTACGCGTTTGCTTTTAGAGGTCCCTGGTTCGAACCTATAGGCAGATATATTTTGTTGTATCGTTTACCTTGTTATTTATTTATTTGAAGCTATTACAAGTATACAGTTCTGTAAGTAAATACATACAATGTTGTTTTGTTTTAAATACGAAATGGGATAAAATGTTTCCTTTAAAAGGGACCAGTTTATTGACAATCACTTTATTATTTAAATGTACCAGTATAAATCAGTTCAATTTTCTTTTACGTTTACTATGAATTTTGTGATAATAAAATGTCTCTTTATATAGTTTTGAATTAATCTAGTACATATGTTATTGTACTTGCTCGTTTGACTATGTTTTTCGTGTGGGATACAATATTATGATACAATATCGTTGTACAAACATGACATACTTTTACATAGTATTTTTTAAAGTATTAACTAATTATCATTTTTTATAATATTTTTTTATAAATGATGTACCTTTACTTTCAAGCAATAGTGCCCTCTTGTATAAGTACCTTGTTTTTTTTTTTACAGTGTAAAAATTGTCTGCAAGCGAAAACACTGATGTTGTATTGCTTTACACACACCTAATGCATATCATGATTATTAAGGAACATAATATACATTTTAGTTTGTAATGTGTGTCAACGCGATTCCCATTTTCGATCATGTATATATTTTGTCTGTTAAATGAATTACGACACGCTTTACGTTTTTGCACCAAACATATCTGTCTCGTGTTATCTGTGATGTTGATCTCTGAAAAAACATATATTCAGAACATAATCTTGGAATGCCAAAGTATTTGCCATATAACAAAGAACATTCAAAGCAATACATATTTACTTATGTTTACTATTGTATGTATATCATTTAGCATTTGCAAGCTTTGCCAAGTAATACCATTAACTTTGTCATATTTCGTATTGATGTTATTTAACTGTTATTTATCTGTTATTTATGCTGGTGTGAGAAATACAGTATATTAATTGTTGAACAGTATGCAGTCACACTTGTGTTACATATAAGGTAATGCATATACACGGCAGAAACGTATTTGTGACCAATATATCGTGACCAATATATCCGCTCAATACACACAACTCTATAGTCTTAATATTTACGTTTAACATGATAAATTACCTTTTTAGCCGGATTTTTTTCGAAAAAATCTCGGCTTATAGATTGATGTTGTCGGGCGGGCGGGCGGGCGGGCGGGGTGGCGGCGTGCTCGAAAATGTTAAAGTTCTTATTTCATGGTATAACTTTGGTATGCTTGGACCTAGAGTCTTCAAACTTGACATGAAGGTTGGCCAGGATTAACAGATGACCACTGGTCATTTCAAGGTCATTCATTTGAAGGTCAAGGTCACTGTGACCTTCAATATAAAAAATGTTAAAGTTGTTATAACTTTGGTATGCTTGGACCTAGAGTCTTGAAACTTGACATGAAGGTTGGCCATAACTAGTTAGTAACCACTGGTCATTTCAAGGTCATTCATTTGAAGGTCAAGGTCACTGTGACCTTGAATGTAAAAATGTTAAAGTTCTTATTTCATGGTATAACTTTGGTATGCTTGGACCTAGAGTCTTCAAACTTGACATGAAGGTTGGCCAGGATTAACCGATGACCACTGGTCATTTCAAGGTCATTCATTTGAAGGTCAAGGTCACTGTGACCTTCAATATAAAAAATGTTAAAGTTGTTATAACTTTGGTATGCTTGGACCTAGAGTCTTGAAACTTGACATGAAGGTTGGCCATAACTAGTTAGTAACCACTGGTCATTTCAAGGTCATTCATTTGAAGGTCAAGGTCACTGTGACCTTGAATGTAAAAATGTTAAAGTTCTTATTTCATGGTATAACTTTGGTATGCTTGGACCTAGAGTCTTCAAACTTGACATGAAGGTTGGCCAGGATTAACAGATGACCACTGGTCATTTCAAGGTCATTCATTTGAAGGTGAAGGTCACTGTGACCTTCAATATAAAAATGTTAAAGTTGTTATAACTTTGGTATGCTTGGACCTAGAGTCTTGAAACTTGACATGAAGGTTGGCCAGAACTAGTAAGTAACCACTGGACATTTCAAGGTCATTCATTTGAAGGTCAAGGTCACTGTGACCTTGAATGTAAAAATGTTAAAGTTGTTATAACTTTGGTATGCTTGGACCTAGAGTCTTGAAACTTGACATGAAGGTTGGCCAGAACTAGTAAGTAACCACTGGACATTTCAAGGTCATTCATTTGAAGGTCAAGGTCACTGTGACCTTGAATGTAAAAATGTTAAAGTTCTTATTTCATGTTATAACTTTGGTATGCTTGTACCTAGAGTCTTCAAACTTGAAATAAAGATTGGCCAGTACTAGAAGATGACCACTGGTCATTTCAATGTCATTCATTTGAAGGTCAAGGTCACTGTGACCTTAAATGTTAAAATGTTAAAATTGTTATAACTTTGGTATGCTTGGACATAGAGTCTTCAAACTTGACATGACAAACTTTCCTGTCATTTAAATCAAAAATCCGGCTTCAATGCGGTCATCTCCGACCGCGGAACTCTTGTTAAGAATTGTTGTGATTGAAGCATGTCGAAATAATTGTAATGTCTGTGTTATTTTAAATAAGATGCTTTATAGTTATATGTTTTAAACATGTCTTGAATATATCAGTTTTACTTTTAAGTTTATGATGCATATTAAGCAGGGTTTTATTGATTGTTTTAAATGATACAATATGGTGTTTTAAATGATAAATTATGATGTTTTTATAATTGTGTTTTTGTTATATATGTTTATTATATTCAGTTCGTATCTATTATTCACCCACTTATTGTCCCCTACCGGTTTCACCGGAGGGGACTTATGGTCTGTCAGTCTGCCTGTCAGTCCGTCAGTCACACTTTTCTGGATCCTGCGATAACTTTAAAAGTTCTTAATATTTTTTCATGAAACTTACAACATGGATAGATGGCAATATGGACATTATGCACGTCATTTCATTTTGTTCCTACGTCAAACATTGTGGTTGCTATGTCAACCAAAATAAATATTCTGAAAATGGTGGAAGTTCTGACAATGGTGGAGCCGATAGGTTACCATATTGCTTGACAATACTTTTTTAAATCATAATCTAATGAATTGTCACTGGATAAGTAGTTTGTTTAAGAGCAAACATTTGACACAAAATTGCAAGTAAAAATATCCTTCCATAAGAGTTTGATGACGAAACGATAGTTCTGTTGTTGTCGTTATTTTTTGTGATACTACGAGGATCGCTTATATTAAGTATAAAATACATCACTCATTGTATGAGCCGAGTGTTCCAAGCGATATACTTTTACTCCTGGGGTAAGTGGTTCGAGCCCAGTTGATGGTTACTTTTTTCTTTCTTTAATTGTTTTCTTGTTTTTTGTTTTTTACTGGAGCTTTTCAGATCAAATGTTTAAATTTATGATTCTTTAAATGATAAACTTCAATCTATGCCAAAATCTGGAAAATGGTCCCTTTACTTGTTAAGCTTTGCGACGCAACTCAATACATGTATGCAATACGACGCTGTTGAGCAGAGTCATCTAACAAGCGGTGAATGCTTTTTACAGCATTGGCATGTCTCACATTATTGGCAACTCATACATATAATATTTAGTTACTGAAAATATTACCAAAATGACGTTCCGAGCGAGCCAATAATCGTATTCGGCGGGTCGAATTGTTTCATATCTGAAAAGAATCAGAACGCGCGACTACATCTGAACAAATGGAGTCTACACTCAGTCTTAGCCAACGACGCTAAAGATAAGTAAAGCCACAACGCAACGAAAAAAATCCATAGAAAATACAAATAAACGTATCACACAATCCAAAAAAAACAATATCGAAAAGAACTTCAACTTATGATTAAATTGATGACATTATTAAATATGAAAAAATCAGACATCACACAACAATGATACACGACACGCTCTCCTCAATGACAACTTAAATCAAATGTTTATGACTATAAAATTACGATATGCTGTTCCATGTATTTCTTCCATCCATACATCTTTATTATATTCGAACCATACTGTTTTTTGAAACGTTTGTATCGAATGGTGAACTTTCTGACAAAACTCCCGATTAACAAAATCGATTCACTTATCTTTGCGATTTATTTGTAACCTATTTAAATTTTGAATTATACATTATAAAAACACATCCCAGAATATGTTCGGGATTCGTTCGATATATCCCTTTTGATAAAATATTCTTTTGTAAAAAAAAAGCTCTTTAAAATTGATATCCTGAAAAAAAAGAGTCAAGTTTGTTTTCGTCATAAATTGCTTATTTAAGTTACAATAAAAGTTAGGAAAGCTTGCTCGATGAGACATTTTAGAAAAATAACAAAATAGGATGATGTATTATATTAACATAGGCATAGCTTAGTCGGAGTTGTATTATCGGCAATAGCCATATAGGAGGTTTTGGGGATTCCGATAATGACGTCACGTTTGCGCATGCTCAAATTTTGGCCGTCAAAACTGCGGCCATTCTGCTATTGTTTGCATTGATGAAGCGCATCGTGATAAGGTTACAAACATATTCGCGACCCTTTTGAAGAACAAAAAATACTCAGAAATTGAAATTCTTTCAGATTAAATTTAATCCAATGAACGAACACAAATAAGGACGAAAACAAACAACAAATTGATTGATTTTATGTAATCAACATATAGAAACTGATTTGAATTTATTTGTCTGTAAAAACTTACCTTGTTACAGATTAACTAAATCTTCTTGATAAATGTTAATGTTTTTTATTTAATTGTTCACACCAATTTTCACACTCTTTGTTTCAGCATTTTAACCCAGTGTTTAATTGCCCCTTTCTTTATCACAAACCAATTATCTCGATATGATCCAGACAGACAATTACTAAGAAAACAGTGTGTCATAAACCCAGGGACCAATACTTGTTTTACTCTGTATGGGGTCTCTGCATAAACCACATGTGTCTGGTCATTAAACACAATTTATGAAACCTCCATGTCATCTCTCGACATATTAAAGGGGCCTTTTCACAGATTTTGGCATTTTTTAACTTTATTCATTAAATGCTTTATATTGATAATTGTAAACATTGGATCGTAAAAGCTCCAGTAAAAAATCAAGAATAAAATTAAAAAAAGGAAAAGGACATTGCCCGGAGCAGGTTTCGAACCAGTGACCCCTGGAGTCCTGCCAAGTAAAAACGCTTTAGCCTACTAAGCTATTCCACCGAGTACACATACATGACGTATTTTATACCTTATATAAGCAATCTTCGTAGTTTCACAAAATTTGACGACAAAAACAGAACTCTCCAAATTATTCAATCGTTTCGCGTTGCAACGCTTTATAATTTTTAGGTTTTAAAATCGTCAAAAGATGCATATAATGGCTATATTAGACCATGGTAAATGTTCATTATTACTGTTTCCTCACCAATATCGTAACTAAAACGAAAATTTGCGAATCTGAAACAACTTTTTTCAATTTTGTCAATTTACCAAAGCGTGAAAAGATCCCTTTAAGTCACAAACTTAACAGTTGCTTTAATAAAATATTTGAACATATTTTAAAATAGAAATTTGTCCGAAATGGATTAACAGCTAGGAACTATTAAGTATATATATTAGCCAGTTTAAACATAACGATAAAGTGTTTAATAACTATACATTTAAAATATTGTACACATTTACTGCTACACAATTAACGTATTTAACGGGTACCTGCAAATGTAAACTCTGCTATAATGTGTAAAGATCGTGCGTTACTGCAGTGTTCGAAACATCATCATGAAAACAAGCAATCGCGTTTGGTCATTATAGGGATATAAAATACTTGCGTTAAATAAATTAAATTTGTAGATTAATGGTATCATAAAATGCTAGATTTGTATCGCTCATTATCACTACAGACGAGTTTTCAATATACGTGTACATGCAAAGACAGTTCAATTTGCAAAATATGCAGGTGTTTTTTCAATTTGAATGCTTAAATTTATTAATATTTTCATTCAATGTTAACGAAACGAAAATTCATTTAACGTTAAAGAAAATTAAAAATACATTTCAAGATTGAAATGTATTGAGCTATTTTAGGGCTTTGTTTTATAACTGATTCAATGCACCCCTTACACTAAATTTCAATCGCGAATGAAAAATAACACTATCGCATCCACACCACTTATAATAATATTCAAATTATTATATGTTTTATTATTTTTGAAATATCATTTATTAAATTCTTATTTTTTTTGAAATACGGGTATTTGTAGTTTTGTTTTGTGAAATTGTAAGTACTAAGTCTTCCGACGACCTTAACTCTGATACAATGTAATTGGCCGCGATTAAGAAGTTGACGGCCAATCTATTTTTACTAACGGAAAACCACTCTTGTGACGTCACACAAAAACCTCCTATAACGACCATCGGGCAGTTATATCGACAGCGGGCCGATTATAAAGGTCCGGATTACCTCTGTCGTATGGTATTGTCATTAATACTGTTTTCGTGGCCTGTTTCTGTTATTATTCAGCATTGTTTTTGGTGTAAATGCTCCAATAGTAGTATCCATTCTTCACAAAAGTAAAAAGCTATACACATTGGATATATTAAGGGAAAAAATAGCATAGGCGTTAGCCAAACAAATAATCCGAATAGCTTCTTAATATGACCGCTAATAAAAATAATGTCGTTTTGCTAGTATAAGAATGCATCAGATATTTATATACAGCACATGAACATGATGAAACTTCAGTTCGACATTATTAATCTTAATGCATGTATTATATTTGCATGCAATCTGAAAGAAACAATATTTGTATTTTAATTTATATTTTTCGGCTACACCATTCGAT
The DNA here is from genome assembly GCF_020536995.1 of Dreissena polymorpha. Classification (NCBI taxonomy): domain Eukaryota; kingdom Metazoa; phylum Mollusca; class Bivalvia; order Myida; family Dreissenidae; genus Dreissena; species Dreissena polymorpha. The sequence goes on along the minus strand of NC_068364.1, from coordinate 47,568,727 downwards.
ATCAATGACAGAACAATCTCTTTAAACGAAATACAAATCGATCGTTCTTTATTAGTTGTCTACCATGGTTATAAACTTGACAAACATTTTATGTTTTATGATTAATTTGTATTAACTTAACAATTTAATTCTTAATTCTTGAAACCGCATCCTTATGCATCCAAAACATAACGGTGGTTTGTATTATTTTATAGGATTGAATAAAAAAGACGACTTCGGACTACAAAGAATTTTGTGTAGTATATACACTTGTGTAAAAAGCCAGTAGTTGAGTTCTGAACATGAAAACATCGTCTTGTATCAAATATAGCAGGCAATAGGTATTTTCATTAAGCGGTATTTTAGATGCAAATCATCAACACATCCATAAATAAATGTCAATTAATTCTTCACGGCATTTCATATTGATAGTTACAAAAAACAATTGGGCGTTAAAATTGATCTTTTTTATTGGTGCTGTTTTATTGGATAGTGTAATAGTTAAGCGGGTCGAAGAGGTTGATACCGCCAGTGATGTTCAGAGTGATGACGCCGAAGCCACACCCTTGCACCGTCAGCTAAAATTTACAGGTATGATTCATATACACACTTAAGACAATTGCACTATTTGTGCACATATGGTTTGCACCTGTCGAAAATTCACACTAAGTAGGTCTTCAAGCAAATGGAATTAAAAAAGCGGGATTTTACGTTATATAAATGAAGATGTTTGACAAAATCGTTATGTATGTATACGCTTGCATAGAACGTTACGTTACACATCACAAATCTGTTATTTATTATAAAAAAGTCACTACCTGAAACCCTTCTGTTAAACAACCAACGACAAGTCCAGAGAGTCCACCATCTCTGATGTATTGGCTATTTACAAACGTTGCAACAGCAGCGTTCTTACTCATCATATCAACGCAATTTTTCGGGGTCACCTTAAAAGTAAGTATCGTTTTTTATAATGTCTTTCAATTTGTACTTTAAGATTGTATAAATTAATTAATCAATAAAAGTTGTGTTAATCAAAATATTTTATTTCGATTTCATTTACTTTTCAGATTAAAGATACATTTGATCCATTATTGATACATGATTAAATAAATACATTTGATTACACGACTATAATTAAAGATTCACCTGTTGACCAGCGTGCCAAGAGCTTGTGTTAGTCGAAACCGTATAGCAGTGGTACAGCACGAGGGCTTCGTGAGACCCTTTCTCCGCTGTGTGACACGCCGTTGCATTGCTATGTGTAAACGGACCCGTACCGTTGACTTTCGAACACGTAGGGACTAAATTAGAGAAACATTTGCAGAATAATTTCCAGGTGCACGTTTATCCAATTAATATACGTTGAAAATGCATTTGATTTGTATAAACTGATACTACTTTCAACTAAAGAGTAAAAGAGAGAGATAGGGAGAGAGAGAGAGAGAGAGAGAGAGAGAGAGAGAGAGAGAGAGAGAGAGAGAGAGAGAGAGAGAGCGAGAGAGTGAGAGAGGAGAGAGGGAGGGTGGGAGGGAGGGAGAGATTGGGAGGGAGGGAGAGGGGGAGAGAAAGAGAGATTATTTTATGAACATGCTATATAATGTTTTATTACACATATTTATTGCTTTAATTTTTTATCATTACGTCGCTTTATTGCTATAGTGCTCTATCTCCATGTTTTTCAAAAATGACTTTTTTTATATAGCTGTGTTCGTGAGAACGAGATCTTTTATATGAGGTAATCGGATTCAAGATTCAGTCGTCACAGAAGAAGTTTTTCGATTCCATTTTGCGCTATCTCCCTCATTTTTACAAACAAATGAATCTGTACTGCACCATCTCCGGAACTTAGAGCAAAGTAGTTTTCACGTTCAAATAAGCCTATCAATTGCTATCAATGCTCTATCTCCTTAAAATTGCAAATAGCATTAAAATTTAATTTACTAAAATAAATATTTAATTATATTCACATTCTTCGTTTGCTGATAAACACTCCGGTATATTTGTGTATACGTGCATAAATAAGTGAGAATATAAAGGTTAAACTTTTAAATTCGTTTTTCTCCAAAAAATGAAAATGGTAGTTAGAGCACTATAGCAATCAAGTGACGATATTTAGTAATCGATTGCATAGATAGACATAACACTATTAGCAATGAATTCGGTAAATATTTATTCGATTTGTTACAAACTAGATGAGTCAGGTAAAATGTAATCGTCTAGGATTTAGTATATAAAATGGGTTAAGGGGAAAGTTAATTGGTTTATAATTCACAAAGTAAAGTACATAGGAAATAATTGATATGTTTCCTTATAAACTTGAAAATTAAGTCGCTTTTTATGTCAAGTAGTCATGTATTCCCGATTGATTCCCAAGATACACTATTTTTAAAAGGAAATAAACAAGTGAAAAATATTATATAAAAATAAAATGTTTTGGTAGAATATAGATTTTTACAAAGAGTGATCATATACAATAAGTATGTTTTTTTATTGGCTGCTTTTTTTTATTTTCTCTTGCATTTTGTGGTTTTAAAATCAATAATCTATCTAAACCATTAATTATCATATCTTAATGAATATATTAAATAGATGATAAAGTCTGTACAGATAAATATGATGTTAGCAAAAACGTGCGAACGAAACGTTACCTGCTGGAGTGGTTGGCATGGGGGTCGTCGTAGAAGTTGTTGTTGCTTTTGATGTTGTTGTCGTAGCTCGTGTTGTAGTTGTTGTGGCTATACAAATTTTTTTAATTTCCAGGAATAAATATCACGGCAAAATGGACTTATCTGTATCGTTCCATATATACAAAAATAACGCGACTATAATCATAAACATTGATTATATATCATAATTCATATTGCTTAAGTCAAACAACTTTAATCATGTAATAAGTGTAACGGAGGCGTGCATGTTATTATTAAGATATGGTTTGAGCCAATTATAAATAAGACTCTATAATGTTCGCAGCTTGAACTCGGCCAGCCACTGTCGCAGTTAGGGATGGAAGGATCATGAAGGCTTTGCTGACCATTATTGTAACTTATTGGACAATGTTCGCCATCAAAGCCAGTTTAACATAAACAGCCATTTGGATTATATTCGTTTAGGCTGCTACACTTGCAGTTGATTTCGCAATGTAAAACACGCCAAAGGATCATGAAGGCTTTGCTGACCATTATTGTAATCTATTGGAAAATGTTCGCCATCAAAGCCAGTTTAACATAAACAGCCATTTGGATTATATTCGTTTGGGCTTCCACACTTGCAGTTGATTTCGCAATGTATAACACGCCATCCATGGTTGTGTACACTTTGGTCAATATATTATATTTTACAAACTAAAATTATAAATGCGGATAAAAATGTGGCCCTTTCACGATTTGAAATTTTTCAAACAACTGATTGAAGATGAAAATTCAAAGAGGGCTAAACCTTTTAAGATACAAGCGGTATACGTGTGTTATGTTTACTCTGGCAGGGAGTTGATAAACTTTAGAGTAAGCTATAACACGTTTTTCGAAAAAAAGTGCTCCAAGCCATCCTGCGTCACAAGGACAGCCATTTTAGTATGGATGATTATGTTTACCATTTTAACACGCAAAATCACATCTTATTCATATCAATTCCTGATAACATTATCAGCATAAGGTGTGTGAGTGACTCTGATAAGCCGCAAATATATTGCACAGAGACCTCCAGAATTTCCCAGGTTACATACCATTCTAATGTCCATGTTTGTTTAAATAACAAACGTAACAAAACTGAGTATGTTTCTTTGTTCCAGACATTTAGAAACTAAATTCGTATGTCCCCTCGGAATAAATATAAAATAAAGAAAAAACGATTGCTGTTAGACACAAAGTTCTGGTTTAAGTCGCGTCCAGGAAACGGACGCGAAATCTTTTCAAAATAAGCGTAAGGCTTTCTATGCAATCGATCTAACATAAATAAAATAAATAGGTTTAAACTAAATATTGGTCGACAAACATGGGATCAGACGTTTAAGTGGGAGCAAACATTTTTAATTTTTGTGTATACGTGCATAAATAAGTGAGAATATAAAGGTTAAACTTTTAAATTCGTTTTTCTCCAAAAAATGAAAATGGTAGTTAGAGCGCTATAGCAATCAAGCGACGATATTTAGTAATCGATTGCATAGATAGACATAACACTATTAGCAATGAATTCGGTAAATATTTATTCGATTTGTTACAAACTAGATGAGTCAGGTAAAATGTAATCGTCTAGGATTTAGTATATAAAATGCGTTAAGGGGAAAGTTAATTGGTTTATAATTCACAAAGTAAAGTACATAGGAAATAATTGATATGTTTCCTTATAAACTTGAAAATTAAGTCGCTTTTTATGTCAAGTAGTCATGTATTCCCGATTGATTCCCAAGATACACTATTTTTAAAAGGAAATAAACAAGTGAAAAATATTACATAAAAATAAAATGTTTTGGTAGAATATAGATTTTTACAAACAGTGATCATATACAATAAGTATGTTTTTTATTGGCTGCTTTTTTTTATTTTCTCTTGCATTTAGTGGTTTTAAAATCAATAATCTATCTAAACCATTAATTATCATATCCTAATGAATATATTAAATAGATGATAAAGTCTGTACAGATAAATATGATGTTAGCAAAAACGTGCGAACGAAACGTTACCTGCTGGAGTGGTTGGCATGGGGGTCGTCGTAGAAGTTGTTGTTGCTTTTGATGTTGTTGTCGTAGCTCGTGTTGTAGTTGTTGTGGCTATACAATTTTTTTTAATTTCCAGGAATAAATATCACGGCAAAATGGACTTATCTGTATCGTTCCATATATACAAAAATAACGCGACTATAATCATAAACATTGATTATATATCATAATTCATATTGCTTAAGTCAAACAACTTTAATCATGGAATAAGTGTAACGGAGGCGTGCATGTTAATATTAAGATATGGTTTGAGCCAATTATAAATAAGACTCCATAATGTTCGCAGCTTGAACTCGGCCAGCCACTGTCGCAGTTAGGGATGGAAGGATCATGAAGGCTTTGCTGACCATTATTGTAACTTATTGGACAATGTTCGCCATCAAAGCCAGTTTAACATAAACAGCCATTTGGAATATATTAGTTTGGGCTGCTACACTTGCAGTCGATTTCGCAATGTAAAACACGCCAAAGGATCATGAAGGCTTTGCTGACCATTATTGTAATCTATTGGAAAATGTTCGCCATCAAAGCCAGTTTAACATAAACAGCCATTTGGATTCTATTCGTTTGGGCTTCCACACTTGCAGTTGATTTCGCAATGTATAACACGCCATCCATGGTTGTGTACACTTTGGTCAATATATTATATTTTACAAACTAAAATTATAAATGCGGATAAAAATGTGGCCCTTTCACGATTTGAAATTTTTCAAACAACTGATTGAAGATGAAAATTCAAAGAGGGCTAAACCTTTTAAGATACAAGCGGTATACGTGTGTTATGTTTACTCTGGCAGGGAGTTGATAAACTTTAGAGTAAGCTATAACACGTTTTTCGAAAAAAAGTGCTCCAAGCCATCCTGCGTCACAAGGACAGCCATTTTAGTATGGATGATTATGTTTACCATTTTAACACGCAAAATCACATCTTATTCATATCAATTCCTGATAACATTATCAGCATAAGGTGTGTGAGTGACTCTGATAAGCCGCAAATATATTGCACAGAGACCTCCAGAATTTCCCAGGTTACATACCATTCTAATGTCCATGTTTGTTTAAAGCCACACACCTTGAAATAAAGTACACGTTAATCAATACATATTGATGCAATTTGAAAGTGTGAAAAATTGTCATTAAATCTAAAGCCTAGTTAGCAAGTAATTTATTTATTTTTTAAATTTTAAAACCGAAAGTAGGATTTTTATACGTATACGTACATTGCGACAAACGCGATTTTTTTTAGTTTTAAGCGCAAAAAGACGGATTTCTACCTTGTAACCACCAGATATATTCTAATTGAGATAGGTAAAATTAAATATATAGCCTAGTTAGCAAGTAATTTATTATTTTTTAAACGGTACCGCTTTTTAACAGAAAGTAGGATTTCTAGACGTATACGTCCATTTCGACAAACGCGATTATTTTTTAGTTTTAAAGCGCAAAAGAGACGTATTTCCACCTTGTAACCACCAGATATATTCAAATTGGCATAGATAAAATATGTTTCTTATTTATACTTAAATTTACTATGCCATGTATTTGATTTCAAGTTGTGTGGCTTTAAATAACAAACGTAACAAAGCTGATTATATTTCTTTGTTCCAGACATTTAGAAACTAAATTCGTATGTCCCCTCGGAATAAATATAAAATAAAGAAAAAACGATTGCTGTTAGACACAAAGTTCTGGTTTAAGTCGCGTCCAGGAAACGGACGCGAAATCTTTTCAAAATAAGCGTAAGGCTTTCTATGCAACTAAATATTAGTCGTCAAACATGGGATCAGACGTTTAAGTGGGAGCAAACATTTTTAATGCAATGCCAAGATGGTTATTAGCTAGAGTGGCGCTTTGCGGCGTTTGCGATGTTGGTTCTATGGCATTCAAAAAGGTCATATCAACTTTAGAATGGTCACCACTTTCACAACGGATTATTTTTGGATGTTGGTATCAAGTTAAGACTTAACATAAAGCATAAGGGAAAAAACAGAAATGGTTATATTCCCATTGCGTTTAAGTCTTGTTTTAACACAATAATAACGTGTTAATTGTTTGTGATACACTTATTTCTTTCATCAGTTTGCTGAAATCTTACCTTCCTAAATCGTGTCAAATAATTCTGACCCATATCTGCTCTTGCCAAAAGAAAACTCTTATGTATACACATATCTTTACATGTATTGGATACACATACATTGTCAGACTGTTTCAATTGTAATAATACCTATATATCAAACACTTTTGACACTGTTAAAATTTCGCTATCCATTTAATAAAGTATATATTTACTTGAATGATTGCAGTGGCGACCGTCCCATCCGAGGTCGCACACACACAGGTGAGCGTTAGAGTCCCAGCGTCCATGCGTGCATTCTAAGCGTAAAACAACAACACCATCGATAAACAAACTTAAATAAATGTTCGACAGACGGACATACATTGTATTCAAGATTATCAAATAGTCCATCGTCTCAACAGACACATTTTTTCCATATGATGCCAAACGCATTATTTGATGGTTAATTCATATAGGCCATCGTATGATTACAAAACCTAAGGGATGTACCCTCGGAATAAATATTACAGTTTACTTAAAATGATTTGTATATTTTCTGAAATTGCGCGACAATATTCTAAATGTATAAATATAACTAAAAACACGGAAACGCATTATCGTTATGCCTTTATGTAGATAACAAATACGGATTATTCAAAATACCAAATATTTTTATTAGCATATACCCATCAATGGTTTGGAAACACAAAACATAAATACATTCAGAATTCTAGCAATTATCCGCTCTGTGTCGATAATTATGAACCGTTCGACGTAGTCATATTCAATACGATCGTACTGCAGAATTACAATCAATCAAACAAAAAATGAATTGTGTTTCGTTTCTGGCATGTGAGTTAAACAATTTTGTTAACAATCCGTATTCCCTACACGATGGTCATATTGAGCAACGGCAAAAGATTTCTCACGGTCCGAGTTACATTTAGACAAATCTGACTGACAATCACTAAATTTCGTCTCATACATGTATGGTTCAAAAAAAAATTCTTCATAATCTCTTTCCATTGTATTCCATTGTAATTTACTTCTCTTAAAAAAGATGCGAGAAATTTTTACCTTTAAAGCGTATCGTGTATGTATCATGTTGTACGTAACATACTTTTCAATTGCGTAGTTGACCAAAAAGTGAGCAATCTGTGATATGTTAGTAACAATGTGATCTATTTTTTAATACGAAAGTTGGCGACAATATTCAAATGTTGCGAAAATGATCGCGCAATTGACATGGTATACCGAAATTCCAAAATTTAATGTAGGTCGGCAAATAAGGGATAACACGTGTTAGTGGTAGTGAACATTTTTTTAAAAATGAAATGCCAAAATAGTTAAAAGCCAGATGTGCGCTTTGAGGAGTTTGCGATGTTGATTCTTTTGAAAACATGATGTTCAACTATACAAAAAGTCAGCACTGTCACAACGGATTTTTTGGGGATTTGGATATATGACTTGAAATATTGCACCAGGTAAAAATATTGATGATTTTATGCGAATAGCTTTTAAGCCTTTTTGTTAAATACAATCGTGTTAAATGTTTGTTATACTGATTGTTTCATCAATTTGCAAAAATCTTATCTTTCTTAATGATGTCTTAAACATCCGACCCTTATCTTCTCTTGTAAAGCGCATCCACTTATGTATACACATATCTAAACATGTATCGGACAGATATAAGAATGTCAGACTGTTTCAATTAAAATAATACATATTTATCAAAAACTGTTGACCACTGTGAAAGTCCCAGTATCTATTGGAAAGAAATATATGTGTACTTGGATGCTCGCAGTGTTTACCGTCCCATTCATGTTCACACACACACTGGCGAGCGTGAGAGTTAAAGTGCCCATGCCCGCTTCCCTAAGCGTAAAACAATAACATCGATAAACAAACTTGAATAAATTCTCGACCGACATACATTGTATTCAATACTTGCAAATAGTCCATCGTCTTAACATAAACATTAAAAAAAATATGATGCCGCACGCATACTTTGATGGTGAATTAATATAGACATTCGTATTTTCATGACACAAAAAGGGATGTAGTTTACCGAGCATCTGAAAAATGGTACCCCGAAACAAATTCATCGTTTGATAAACAAACTAGACAATGACGTGATGGTGGATTATTTCGTGCATATCTGCCTGATCTTATCCGTTTGCGGATAAACAAACATAGGCCGTTATACTGTTTTGTAAGCAGCAAGGTAACTCTGTGTTCATTTTCACTATGTCTGTCTGTCTGTCTGTCTACCTGTCTGTGTTTCTGTGTTTTTTTGTCTGTGTATGTGTGTATGTCTGTGTGTGAGTATAATACATGAAATGCAAATTTGACTCAGCTCATGGATAGTATATTCTTTTCCTTCGAAAACCATGGTCAATTCTTAAGGTTGTTGTTTTGATAGCAAAGGCATGTTTTCTCAATCTTTACCGTATTGAACTAATCCATTAATTTTGTATTTAATTCGATTCGTTAATAAATATCATATAATTTGTGCTAAATTAACACACTTGCTTTGGTGTTAAGTTTACCTGTACACACCAATTTGGTCACAATGTGTACCGGCCCAATCCCAGTCACAAAGACATTTTGTCCGGTCATGCTCATCTTGGTGGCCATGTATACAGTGGATTTCACAAGCTCTTCCCGCCCATCTGTTGTCAGAACAATAGCAACGACTAGGGTCAGAATGACTCTGGATGCCGCCATTTTGACACTGTACATCACAAGTTGTACCGGCATAACCGGGGTTACACACACATGTGTTGTCGCTCAAATGTCCATGATGGCCGCAATCTGTAAATATGTAGTCGTTATGTGAGTATAATACATGAAATGCAAATTTGACTCAGCTCATGGATAGTATATTTTCTTCCTTCGACAAACATGGTCAATTCTTAAGGTTGTTGTTTTGATAGCAAAGGCATGTTTTCTCAATCTTTACCGTATTGGACTAATCCATTAATCTTGAATTTATTTACAATAAAATAATTGAAGTATTTCAATAAAATAATTGAAGTATGCTATATATTAAATTGATTGGCAAAATAAACTATCTGTACTTGTGTCAATGCCCAATTGTAAACGAAAATAGGCAAAATCGAGCATTAGCATTAGTATTTCTAATTGTCTATCTGATAGGCACCACTCTTGTAGCTATTGTGTAGAATAACTATTATGCGAGATACACAAATAATAAAAAGTATGGCCTTAGTTTGTATGTAATTAGCCTAGATGTTGTCTCTCTTGAGAGTCTGTCTGTCTGTCTGTCTGTCTATCTGTCTGTCTGTCTGTCTGTCTGTCTGTCTGTCTGTCTGTCTGTCTGTCTGTCTGTCTGTCTGTCTGTCTGTCTGTCTGTCTGTCTGTCTGTCTGTCTGTCTGTCTGTCTGTCTGTCTGTCTGTCTGTCTGTCTGTCTGTCTGTCTGTCTGTCCGTCCGTCCGTCCGTCCGTCCGTCCGTCCGTCCGTCCGTCCGTCCGACTGTCTGTCTGTCTGTCTGTCTGTCCGTCTGCCTGTTATTAGCCAGAGTGGCGCTTTGCGGCGTTTGCGATGTTGGTTATATGGCATTCAAAAAAGTTCATGTCCAATTTAAAATAGTCACCACTCTCGCAACGGATTATTTTGGGATTTGATATCAAGATTATACGTTCAACATTCCAGGTAACAAAGGAATGATTATATTCCCATTGCGTTTAAGCTTTTTTAAACACAATAATATCGTGTGAATTTTTTTCAATCAGTTTGCTGAAATCTTAACTTTCTCAATGGTGTCAAAAACCTCTGACCCATATCTGCTATTGCCAAATGAAACCACTTATGTGAACACATATCTAAACATGTATCGAAACACATATGAATTTCAGACTGTTTCAATTATAATAATACATATTGATCCAACATTTTTAGCATTGTAAAAATTTCGGTATCCACTTGAAAGAAGTATATATTTACTTATATCGCAGTGGTTGCCGCCCCATCCATTGTCGCACACACAGTGGTGAGCGTGAGAGTCCCAGCGTCCATGCCTACATTCTAAGCGTAAAACAACAAAACATCGTTAAACAAACTTTAATAAATTTTCGACAGATAGACATTGTATTCAAGAATTGCAAATAGTCCATCGTCTTAACAAGCACATTTTTAAATATGATGTCAAACGCATACTTAGATGGTGAATTCATACTGGCCATCGTATGATTACAAAACAAAAGGAATGTACACAAATATTATGTGCAAGATCTTAAACATATAACCATTAATACGAGAACATAATTGGCAATAATACAAACATATGTCTGTCTGTCTGTCTGTAAGTATGTAGGTCTGTCTGTCTATAGGTCTGTCTGTCTGTAGGTCTATATGTATGCATGCATGTGCGTTCGTATATTTTCTGCTTAGAGCATTCGAGTTAATTGACTGACCAGGTACTTGACATTTTGAATTGTTTGCTTTCTACCATGATTATAACTATTACAGTTATCAAGAGACACATACTATACTGGCATTCGTATATTATTTTATGAAAAAGTAATATAATATTTGTTGTGTAAACTACATGGGTCAGGTGAAGTAGTCTCTTTATTGTACATTTAATTGGCAGATTTTAGAACTTCTTAATTCATAAAGTAAGAATAGAGAGAAGATTTTTAATATTTTTCTATATAAATTTGAAAATGACAACGTTTATCCCTTCATGGCGTCATTTATTTCCGCACGATTCTCCAGTGACACTATTTTAAAATGCAAATAAACGGTGACATAAGCATGCTATACAAATAAAATAAGTTTTTTTTTGTAGAATATAGATTTTTACAAAGAGTGATGATATACAATAAGTTTGTTCACCACTTGTGGCTACAAAAATGTATTTTTATCTTACCATTTGTGATTTAACGTAGAGAATCTATCTAATAATTTAATAGCCTATCTAAACGTATATATTTATTAGATTATTAACAGAGGAGTATGATAGTAACAAAGACATGCAAAGTACAAGTTACCTGCTGGAGTGGTTGACATTCGGGTCGTCGTAGAGGTTGTAGTTATCTTTGTAGTTGTTACGACTTAAAAGAAAAATTTGTGTAAACTTTCGGGAACAAAATATCAATAAAAAATGACTTATTTGTATCGCTCCGTCCATCGTATTATTTAAATCTTAGCGTATGTGATATATAGATTTATATCACGAGACCGTTGTCATTAACATTAATAATATATCAGAAGTCATATATTCTTGGTCAAACAAGTTTAATCATGGCATAAGTGTAACTGATGCTTATAGGTCAATATTACGATATAGTTGAAGTCAAAATGTTCATGTTTATATATATATATATATATGACCTTTAAATAATTGTTGCAGATAAATAAATAAATAAATACATTCATAAATATAAGATTATATAATAGACAGGTTAGTTAAACAAAGACGGATTTACTGTAATATATATTACGATGTAATATATGTTACGAGGGGGTATGCACATTAGATTCTACATGTATGAAAAAGACGAGTTCACACTGGAACAAATTATGGCTTAATATTTAACATTTGACAAAACAGGTATTTATTGTTTTTCAAACAACACAAAATCAACGAATTTATATATTTTGTGATTAACTGCAAATTATAAGCATGTTAGACAAAAATTATCCATATATTCACAATGATCCCCAGTCCTTCTAGCGTTACATTGACATTGTGTGTGGTCATAAATGTTCAATAATGTACATCTATTAAAGAAGAGATGTATAATAATAATAAGTGTCAAGATGGTAAGTCAAACATGTTGTTTAATTGAGAGTCACTTAACTATAAGAATCATATATGCTTAGAATTAACAAAATTACTAATGTGATAACGTTTTTTTTAACAAAGTATCCTTGTCTTTTAGATATGGTATATTCAGTGTAATTTGAATTTAATCGTGTCGCATTAATTATACATTTTATGCACATGCACATGTTTTAAATGTGTTCGATTCTTTAACAAATATCATATAATTTGTGCTAAATTAAAACACTTGCTTTGGTGTTAAACCTGTACATACCTTTCTGGTCACAATGTGTACCGGTCCAACCCGGATCACAGTGACATTTTGTCCGGTCATGCTCATCGTGGCGGCCATGGTGGCAGTCGATTTCACAAGCTTTTCCTGCCCATCTGTCAGAACAATGGCAACGACTAGGGTCATGATTACTTTGGACGCCGCCATTTAGACAGTGTATTTCACAAATCGTGCCAGCATAACCGTGGTCACACACACAGCGGTGGTCCAAATGTCCATGCCCGCTGCATTCTAAGCGTAAAACAAAAAACAACATCGTTACACAAACTTTAATAAATTTTCGACATACAGACATACATTGTACTTAAGAATTGAAAATAGTCCATCTTCTTAACAAACGCATTTTTTTAATAAATATTTTGATAAGTGTGCCAAACGCATACTTTGATGGTGAATTAATACAGACATTCGTATGATTATAACACAGAAGGGATGTATACAAATATTATTTGTACGATCTTAAGCATATAACCAAAATTATGGCAACATGATTAGCAATCTTAAACACATATGTTTGAAATTAGCATTTTATTAAATGCATATTTAAGTTTTCACAACGTATAACCAACCGAAAAAGTAAGTCATACACAAAGCATTAAATTTAGATGAGCATGGAAACAAAGATTTAATTGGTGTGCGCATGTCTCATTTTAAATTATCATGCCATATAAAGAGCTACTATTAAACAATCATTTGAATTTTACATACGTGTATATCCTTAAGGACGGATAACTTATTAATGAGTGGGTAGTTTACCGAGCAATTCGTTGGATTTACAAACTAGACAATGACGTTGATGGTGGTTTATTTTGTGCATATCTGGCTTATCGCATACGTTAGCGGATACAAAAACTAGACCATAATATTCTTTGGTAAGCGGCAAATTACTCTGTCTTCATTTTCGGTTAGCTCTGATGAAATCAAAATAAAATATAATATCTCACTAAAATGTATTGACGGAAGATATAAATTAACGTCATTACAGAGCATTATGACACGTAAACAAAATAAAATGTTGAAACAGTGTGTATAATGTACTTAGTAAGTACATGTTTTATTCGAAGCTATATTCTGATGATATTTCTAATGACTGTATAAAAGCTATTGAAATTAATTTATGACTATACTACCATGTGACAAATAAGACGTTAACGGAGGTATTTACTTTCCACAATAGTGATTTAACATTTAAGTTTAAAATCCAACATAGTACAAATATTATACTTTGCAAACGACAACAATTCGATAAACATGATACGCAGAGCACACCATTTAGTACAAGCGCATGAAGAAGTGGATGTAATGTATTGTCTTGATTCATCAATAACTGCTTTCATAGTTTAACAAATAAAAAGAAAGAAAATGTATACATGCTATTGAAATCTATTTAAAACACGAAATAATTACTTAAGCGCGTACTATATTGCTATCTATCGCGTTTAAGTTACCCTTTTCTATAAAAGTAGCATCATAACAGTGTAGTCGGTGTAAGTCGATTGCTTTTCCAACAAACCGTGTGCACATTAATAGACCAATGTGGACTGTATCTATTGAATGATGTAAAACTACTTTAGGTTAATGCAACTGGTTTGCACATTTGCATAAACCTATCTAAAAACATAAAAAGTGCGTTGACAATAACTATACAACTAGTATGATGTTAACAGAACTCAAACAAGTATACATACCTAGAGCAATCGATATGTCAACTGCAAACAAAGACATACGAAATGATAAAAAAAAAAAACGGAATGTAATTCATACAGTAAAGATATATTACACGGAGTATGGAATCTTTATCACAAAATATATAAATATGACGAATATTTGTTTAAGTTTGTTTCAATAAATGCAAATATGTATTGCATACTTAGCACGGCACAGGTAATTGAGGCAACCACAGCTACAACAAAATAACAAATTCAATAAATAAACAACAGAAATTGTAACGCCTGTTTAATACACATTTAATTAATTGTTTATGGTACAACACTATTTTAAAGACACATCAATGTACAGTTTTAACAATACAAATGTCTTATTTATATCACTTTTTTTGTTATTCCATTTTTTTATTTCCATCGTAATATATTTATTTCATAATTGCAGAACATATAATGTATGAAATACATAATTTTTAAAATATTTGTTTCACATTTTTCTCGATATAATTATGATACAAAGCATCAATGAAGACTATGGTTGGTGTGAATAAATATGTTTTAAGGTTCACCAACATGGAATAGAATCACAAAGTTACATAAATATATGGATAGACACACAAAAACCAAAAAGAAGAAAAAGTAAAGTGTATGTTACTTTAGGGTAGGTGTACCTATGTTACAAAGTATATTCAAATGGGTTATTTATGGTGGGTGTACAAATTGAGTATAAACAGCGCCTAGTGAGTATAAAATATATGTAATTTATTTTGTGTTGTCGCTATTAATTCCTCGAGTTTAATTCGATTATTAAAAAAAGATACAAAAGCATCTATTTGCGGTGTTGCTTTTTCCTGTTTGCATTTAAAGATAAAGTATTTACAAATCATTTTACGGAGTTTATAACGTGTGCATTTTTGGAGTCAGCTATGGTGGAATTACAGAATTATATTTTTGCAAAATTAAGTTCAATGTTTTCTTACCTTTTAAATTTGTTGTCAATAATTTTTTTTATATCCATCCAAATTTTTTGGATGAAGTGACAATCCCAGAATACGTGAATATTCGTTTCTGAGTACATATAACAAAAATCGCATAATGTTGACGGAACGAGATGGCATTTATGTAGGTAAGTGTTGTTTGGTAAAATGTGCATGAGATATTTATATTGGAAATTTCTAAGTTGGGTGTCAATAGTTAATTGGACTGATTGACTGAAGATAGCTGTTTGATTAATGTTAGGATTATTAAGCGTGTCTTTCCATTTGTTAAATTGTTTGAACTTTTCAGGTTTGTGTTTTAGTAAAAGAGATTTATAAAATAGTTTGCAAGCGTTTGTGTGTTCTGTTATTTTGTTAAGCATGTATTCCGGGCTGGTATAAATGATATCGTTTACTTTTAGTTTATTTTTCCAATCGACGGGTATGCTTTTGACAATTTGATGGTATTTATAAAGTCTGCTTTATCTATTTCATAAAGATTTACTATATCTTGGAAACTGTAAAATTCTCTTTTTCTAAAATCATATATATGTTCAATATATTGAATACCTCTTTCGAACCATGTTTTAATAAAAAAAAGTTTTATTTTCGTTTTTTATAAATGTATTATTCCAGATAATTTGGTTTTGTATTGGTGTTTCATTTTTTTCTAATGAGACACTGAGCCATCCACAGAGGATGTTTTTTAAGAATTCGGATTTTATGTTAAGGTCTCTAACATCTTTTTCATGGTAATTTGATTTGAAAATTAATATTACTCCATAGTTGTTTAGCATATTCGTATATATTCTAATCAGTTTTGAGTCGGGTTGAAATATAAATCTTTTCACCCAACTGGCTTTAAGGGATGTTAAGAATAGGTCACTGTCTAACATTTTTAAACAACCATCGGCATAATATTGTATGATCCGCTTTCTGGAAATTTTATCAGGTTTTTCATCCCACAGAAATTTGAAACATAGTGTATTTATTTTTGAAATGATTTCTTGAGATGAATTTGGTAAAACCGTTAATGGATATACAAGCTTGGGTATTTCAAAGTTTTTTAAAACTGTGATTTTTCCAATTAACGAAAGTTTCCACCGTTTCACTTTATTCAAACAAGTTTCAAAAGCATGCATTTTTTCAGGAAAATTTAATGGCATTACTTATGTCGGTTCGTTACTAAATTCTATCCCTAAAGTTGATGCGTGTTTAGAGTTCCAGATGAATTGTTTATGTTTGCAAAACTCGATTGGGTTATTTTTGAATGCCCCTATTTTAAGTATTTTACATGTATGTCTGTTTAATGTAAGTCCGGATATTTTCGCAAATTATTTTATGATTTTTATTCATGTTTTAAACGATATACGAGAACCGTCTAGTATGAAGGAAGCGTCATCAGCAAACAGTGACTGTTTTAGTTCTACATTATTAATTTTTAATCCTTTTACTTCTGTGTTAAGTTCTATGTCTATCGACATTAATTCAATGCAGATAATAAAAAAGGTACGGCGATAAAGGACATCCTTGTCTCAACCCTCTTTTTATACAGAAAAACTCCGAAAAATGTCCATTATTTATAACAATCGATGTTGCATCTTTATAGAATAACTTAACCCACTGTAAAGTGTGTTCGCTAAAACCGAAATGGCGCAGGCATTTAAACATAAATTCATGATCAAGACTGTCGAAGGCTTTATTAAAATCAGAAAAAAATATTAGGCCGGTTTCGTTAGTTTCATCAATTTGTTCAATAATTTCTTGTAAAAGTCTTACATTTTTGCCAATGTACCTCCCTTTGATAAAGCCGGTTTGGTTTGTACTAATTATGTGATTTAAGAAAGGTTTTATGCGATTGACAATGGCTTTTGTAGCTATTTTGTAATCCATATTAAGAAGTGAGACAGGCCTCCAGTTATCGAACAAAAGGGTGTCTTTTCCGGTCTTGGGTAGTAAAGTAATTATGCTTTGTTTTTTGCAATTCTGTAAGGTTATTTGTGTCTAAAGAGTAATTAAGAGAGTTAAAAACATATTCCTGCAGAGATACCATCAGATCCTGGACTTTTATTGTTCTTCATGTCTAACAATGCTATAGCGAATTCATGCTGTGATAGATACTTTTGTTCATTATGCGCTTGTTCTGGACTTATCTTATTGCGTATATTCGTAAAGAAACGTTCATAATTGTTTTTATCTTTATTGGTGTCCTTTTTATAAAGATCTTTATAAAAGTTTGCTGTGTGATTTAGTATGTCTTTTTGGTCTTGTATTATGCTATTATTTTTAGTTTTTAGTTGTTGTATACTTTTTGCTTCTGCTCGTTTTTTTCCAGATTTGCAAAATATTTTGTGTTTTTTTCGGAGCCTTCACTCCACTGTGCCTTAGCTCGTAGCAGTATTCCTTTTATATTATTTTCAATTAGATTATTTAATTCACTTTTTGAGTCGATCAGTTGTTTGCATTTATCTAAATCATTGCTATTTATTATTAGTTGTTGTTCTAGCTATGTAATTTTCGATTTAAGTGTTTCTTCCTGTTCCTTATTCCTGCTATTTTTTTGCTGGCATATTTAATTGTCTCGTCTCGAATGCTCCCTTTAATTATTTCCCATAAAGTATTTGGATTAGCTTCGCGATTGATGTTTGCGATTTCCGATATAGACGCCCGGATACAACTTTGGTATTCTTGTTCCAATAAATATGAATTATTTATTTTAAAATACCCTGGACCTCTGCGATATAAATGTAGATTTAATTTAATTGATATTATTGAGTGGTCCGACTTGAACCCTGTTGCAATCTGCGAGACAATTTACAATGTCATGAGATATTAAAAAATAATCTAAGCGACAAAATATAGGCGGTCGAGTGTTTGAATGCCATGTGTAAACTTGTTTATGTGGCTTTTTTAAACGCCATATATCACATAGGTCATTGTTTTCTATTATTTCTTTTATTTTTTCGTTACATTTTTTATGTGTATCTGATCGACCGTTTAGTTTATCTGACGTATAGTTAATAACAGTGTTAAAATCCCCACCAAGGATTAGTGAATGAGCATTATACTGTGTTAAAAAAATCCGTATTATCCGTGTCTGGACCATAAATATTAAACATAACTATTAGTTTCCCTTGTATTTGTATGTTCAATAATTGTAGCCTGCCTATTATAATTTCCTAATATTCTAAAATATTATATTTAAAGTCTAAATCTTTCTTGATAAAAATGCCAATGCCTAGAAAGTTAGAACTATTTCCGCTCAAGAAAAGGTCTCCTCCCCATTGATTACCCCAAGGTATGTTATCTACATCTGCGTTACAGTGTAGTTCTTGAAGAAAGCATATTTTAAATTTGTTTTCCTTAAGCCATGGAACCATAATGGTACGTTTTGCTGATAATGCTAACCCTTTTGTGTTATAACTACATATTTCGACTGTCATTTAAATAAATGTATTCGTCGTTCTCATCTTTTTAACCGACACTGTGTTATAAGTATTTGTAACTCGCCCATTAAAATACAAGTTTTGGTTACACCCCGAAAAGCAACAGGTACACATGTTATTTATATCAATTAAATTTATTTAACAATTTCAAACTTAAATGATCTGACATGATTAAAAATCTAGTCCTGTGATAGGACATTTCAAAACAAATATTTTACCTTGCAAACAATTCATTTTGCAAATGGCCTGCAGGGCTGACAGGCTGTGTCTGACTGAATCACTTTAGTTAAAGATCACTTGTTTAAGATAATGGACAGGCGGAGGTCTATTTTAAGCAATCTATGTCATGCAATTTCATGCTGACCTACTTTGTCTTTACAAATTTCACTAAAGGCTGATTGATATCCACGATTTAAACATGCAATTAATTTTGAACTTCGTTTTATCGCTGGTAGGGTTTTCGTACGCGTTCGTCATTCAGAACGTTTTCCGATTAGGTGCGTACAACTGCAAAAATAAGTTGTTGTTGACTAATAATAATGTTCAGAAAAGTACAGGGGAAAAAATATGGTTGGAATATTATAATGTCCGTAAATCTGTTATTCTTAAGTATACCTCTTTCAGCATGCGACTTTGAAGCAAAATATCATGATAGCGATAACAATTGGAGCACATTTGAACCCCATATCGCCGAAATTACCGAAACAACCATAAACAGGTTTTATCTTAACGAAATAGCATATACAACAAAAGGTTCTCCCCGCTCTATGATGTTTGACAAACATATATTTACAAGGACAAGAACATGTATTATTTAAAGCACTCTTAAGGAATTATATGCGGCTGTGTTAATTAAAAATGAGTTTAAGCAATGTTTGAGCATACATCAATCTATGGATACATTCCTACAAGCAAAGTTCACCGATGATGCTAAGTAAGCGGTTATAAAACATTCAGAAGTGTTATATTTTGTTTCGCCATCAATATTATTCGCGTAATGTTGGTCTTTTTGTACATTGGTCATCAGATCTATACAACTGTAGATGTCACACGTTTCGCGTTTTGCCTGGGTACATTCCAAATTGATAGTCAAACCGTATAGCAGTAAACTATATCGGTTCAAATGTAGTATTGATAGAGAACATAGTAATTATGTAAGCAATAGATAAATATCTATACAAGCGTCGAAAATTATATTTATCTGGAAACTAATACAGGGGTATAAAGCTTTATTTTTTTCTCGATTTCGTTTCCAAAGGTAAATCCCCATGTTACCATATCTGCCTTACTTTCAACAGCCATGACGTTGGAGCGTAAATCATCCCGAAATCGCTTTCATTTTGTATGTGCCCTTTTGTTTTTGTATGTAAGGTCTAGGTCCGTTCAATACGACAGAAGCAAATGAGAGAATACGGACCGGTCATTATTCACTAATCTGCGTGCTAGATATGGGCCGAACGCGCTTTAACATTAAACGTGTCATGGATGTATAGTCGAAAACAAATGTAACATTTATCAATGAGCAACAACTATCCCTTTCACAATTCAATTAAAGTTCTAAATGTAATCAGACATATATGACATCTATCGTTATCGTGAACGTAAAACTTTATGTTTTATGACCAGATACATAAATAAATTATACTAACACAACACTTCGCGCATCTATATTAATTTATGTTTCTCTTTGATGTTCCTTCGTTCTCTCAATAATGATATTATTCGTTGATTTTGTGAATGCAAAATGAGTGTTAATTTGTAGAGGTCAGATCACGTGCGGTGGTAAAAGGGAAACCAGTTGTTATAATGTAGTGATAGATTGTTGGCGTATTTCGTATTGACTTCCCTTCACAACCATTTCAACTATTTGGTGTTTTCGATAATGGCAATGTCCAAGTCGTTATCTGTTTGCATGTATATAACTTCATAAAATTATATAGAGGATATTTGTTGGATTCGGTGGATTATCGACTTTAATTCACGAGTGATCATAGAAAATAATATTTTCACGAGTGGCGCAGCCACGAGTGAAAATATATTTTTTTCTTTGATCACGAGTGAATTAAAATCAATAATCCAACGAATCCAACAAATTTTCTGTTTATTTTATGCCTTTTTTTCACAGTTTATATACATTGTTAAAGAGTTTAACTTAAGAATTTCGCTGGGATAATGACGTCATTTCGTTAAAAATGACGTCATTTCACAGTAAACAGTGACAATTATCGATAACTTTCACTGATAATTTTCACTGTTTGAAACAGTGAAATTATCAGTTTTAATTCACTGATATTTCTCTATAAACCACCGCAAATCATAAAATAAAATATAAGATTTCGATGAATCTCCTGAGAATTCTCCTAAGCATGCATATTCTGACAAGACTGCGCGGATGCGCAGGCTGGACTGAAGAAGCTACGTTGGCAAAATATTGCATACGTCCCATTTTAGCATGTCGCAGAGTCTTTAAAAATGTCATTTGGTCTTGTAAATGGAACATCAAACCACGCTACTTCCCGATTGAAAATTAGAGTCACATCGTGTTATTGATAGCAGACTGGCACATATCGAAAGCCTATTTTGACTTGCAGGAAAGATTTTCAGACAGACTGACCGCGTACGTTAAACATGTATGGCTAGATAATTTATATTGTGCTATCAACATAAGGCATTAGTTATTAATAGTTCACTCCTTCATCCCTTGATTATTTACCGACCCAGCACTGACCCTGAAAGTCTTGGGATCTGCTATTTCTTAATTGAAATTGGAAAAAATGGATATGGAAAAAAGAAGCTCGCCTATCCCTACACTGATAGGTGTTACGTCCTATACTCCAAAGATGCGGTGATGTTGTCGATGTTCCGAGTGATTAGGTTCAAATCAGCCAATTGAATTAATAAAGTTTATTGATTCGGGCTGCTGGCGTTATGTTAAGGTGAAAAGCTTGGATAAACGAATTCGTCGGAAAAGGAAAAAGGAATTGCATAACTATTTGTAAACAACTAAGAATCGATAACAAGTGAAGCAAAGAACGAGAAACAAACGCCACAAACAACTATCAAATCATGTTAGAACCGAAAGAATGCTTGCGTTAGCATTGTTAATATATTTATACAGTTTGTTGTTTGGTTTTAATACCTGCCTAATTAAACAATTGTGGCATTATTCACATGAATACATAATCCACAATCGATGGCTTACCCATAAACAACGATAAATCCAAACTATTATAATCAAACATGAAACAAGAAAACCTGCCTTGTATGTGTTAGCGGGCTATGACGTTCATAATAAGGATTTCCTTTTGTGTTTATATATTATTATTTTATAAAATACACGGCGAGGCAAGACACACTGCACGCATTTTCATCCGTCTAATATTAAAAGTTTGATCGCACACTTCTATAAACTTGTGTTTTGTTTTGTGTTTGTTATCTTGTTTACATGTTTACATTATTGGCGGACGAAGACCCAATCCAACTTTAATTATGTCAATTGCGGCTGTCATATATGTTTTCAATAATCCAAACATAACCGTATACGTTCACACAGCTTTGTGTATTACACATTCGAATGAATATACCGATATACCAAACTATATCGTTTCTATTTGATGGTTATTTTCATGGTAATTTTCAGTGTAAATCGATGCGATATATCAATATTCAAGTTTCCTACAGATCTACTTTAATAATCACCCCCATACATCTGTGATTGATAAATATTAATACCTGTATATTTATATACGGAGGATCTGACAAAGTCCGTTATATAAATATATGTGGATTATAAATTAGTATGACTTTGACGGCCATTTCAAATGTACTATATTCCGAATTTATGACGACGATTGCTTAAAGTATGAATATCTTTAGCGACAAAGGCAAACTGTACGATTTAATGTAAGCAGCCTTTTATAGACACACAAAAGATAATTTGTTTAACTGCCTTATTATTCTAGACAAATATCTGCTGTGAAATCGATTAACTGAAGGCATACTAATGTTGATGTATGTTTAAAGGGTCACGATCTGCGATCATGGTATGCTCGGCGTAACTACGACTGAAAGAGATCACACTTATCAAGGCTAAATCAATTTCAAGGTCAACGCTGGTCTTCATTTTAGTAGCACAGCTTGTTCATATAAAAGTTTAAAGTATCGCACGTTGTTGTACTTCTTTGTTGATCACTTTTTTTTAAAGCGTAGGATGATGTAAGTGATGAAATAATGTGCAATAACTGTTTGAAAAGAAATCCATCACCATTCCCGATTGACCTCATCTTGTAAAAGCGCACGTTCCGCATGTCCCCATGTGGACACACGTTTAGAAACTTTGAACAGTTCACCATAGCCGACGCTTAAATAATATAGTAAACACATAGTAACATCATCCTGGGGACAAACAATGTATACGACAAACATAGAGAAGGCAAAATATGTACAATATGCGATGATATGTGTGTATATCGTGTCTTACATACATTTATATTGCAACGACTTTGTAATTTACTTAATATGTTTCATGCCTTAAAATATCAACACATCAAGTATTTTAATTTTCATATTAAATTTAAATTGAAACACATCTAGTAGTTCGTTGGTATGCTTAATGCCATGAAGCACATGAGCGTGTATAATTGTATGGCTATTGTGATAATACATGTGCATGACCAACCTGGTAGCGGTTTTATCTATGGCTACAGTGTAGCTGACAGATGACATAGTTGAAATTGTTTTATCTATGCCTACAGTGTAGCCGACACATGACATTCGACACGGCTATCGCGCGTGATTGTTCTACACATTACAGATGCAAAGTGTATCTGTTGATTGCAAAATTATGCTGAAGCTGTCAAGTATTCTTGACTACGCTGTCAAGTATTCTTGACTACGTGCATATAAAAAACACTCAATTTGCATAGCAAATCCGCTTTAATAATTGATGAAACGGCTCCTATGCGCGTATTAGTTTATGATGTTTTACGTGTCTTACAGTTACATCATTTTTTTTTCATTTTGTTAACTCTGAATGTCTGTTGACATGAAGCTGTGTTTTTTTTGACATTGTGTTGCATATGTATATTTGTGTATGTCATTGTCCATAATTATACGGTATTTTGTGTTGCATATATATGTGTATGTTTCGAGTTATGTAATAAAACGTATTGGAAAAAAAGTTTATGATGTTTGCAACCACACAGTGGTATTCCAAGTATGTCACCTGATCATATGGTATCAACGTTGAAATGCTACGAGGAACGTTTCGACACATGATCAGGACAAAGTCGTCGTGTGTTGTATGAACAACGTCGAAAACAATGGGTTAATCTGGATTTAACATTAATTTGGCATATTGAATTACATGTATTGACAAATGATTAGACTTCATAATCTGATTATATATACGGAATACTTGCTGGTGCATCTGCATTACATAAAATGAGCGCCAAGTTTGAATTCATTTTAAATATTTACATACAATACATGTTGATGATAAAACTTTGTGCATTAAAACAATCTTCTTTTTTCTGCAACGTGCTAAAATGAATAGAACTTGGCAAATCTGAAATAAACGCCATTCGTTTATTGGTCAGAAAATGACATAACTTTCACACAAAAAAACACAAATCACCACAAACGGCCCCCAAATCGATTTGAAATTTGAATCCACTCGTCATATATTTTTAATTATGAACAAAGCGTTGTTGACAAACCATGAATGCCAATACTATTCGCTTAAGTATTCAATAAAAAAAAACAACCTTAATACATACAATGAATTACACCAGTGTCCAATAACACTGTATAAGTCTTATTGTAAATGAATTTACACAGGCATTAGTAACAAGCAGCCTATCTCTTGGTCAGTATAGTAGGTTGTATTATACTGATCATCATCATTCAGCCGAGTATACCAGTTTGCTTAGGTGTAGTTGTATCCGAACGTTGCGGGGCTGTTGGGTGCATTGTTTCTACAACGAAAATAATAATATTAAACATTCTTTGCAAGCACGTTTATCAGCTTATCAAACAAAGGTGTTCACAAAATCGTCGGTTTATGTACCTATATTTCCCCTTTACACAACCACATTTAGAATATCGATTTGCAAAAACTCATTAAGGTGAACATCTTGCGGACCAAAATTCAAACATCCGCATTTCAATCGGTAGAATAATGACAATTTTGCGAGTATTGATATTACACACGCATTCTTATAATCTTAACATTTTATTCGCAACATTCGCTTTGGACCATAATCATTATTCATTGTTCTTTTTCAAACGAAATCGATTTCACCTTAATACAAGTCTGTGGCATGTAATTTGTTATATTTGTATGTAATTTAAGAACTTGTGAATGTGTTCCAAACACATACAGGCAGCCAGGAAAAGAATCCCAGACACTTATGTTGCCAAATATAAGAACACAATTTATACTACCGTTACAAAGACGCCCCGACCAGCCAGTATTACAAATGCAGAATCTCTCTAGCAAAACTGTTTGTTGATAACCATGTCCACCTGCAACAATAAAAAGACACCAACAGTTATATAAAAATAAAGCGGTACTATTAACATGTGTTATGGCCCATTTCGAAATCGCATGCATCTGTCTCGCAATAATTATGGAGTGAATAGAATATTTCTGATTGATAAACCTCACATTTCGTGTTGAATTGCCATATACCCAGCCCTGCATAACGTTAATATACCAAACATTAGAGAGTGATAATTCACGATCAGGTTATACGGTCTATTTTCCCGCGCATTTAATATACCAAACATTAGAGAGTGATAATTCACGATCAGGTTATACGGTCTATTTTCCCGCGCATTTAATATAGCAAACATTAGAGAGTGATAATTCACGATCAGGTTATACGGTCTATTTTCCCGCGCATTTAATATACCAAACATTAGAGAGAGATAATTCACGATCAGGCTATACGGTCTATTTTCCCGCGCATTTAATATACCAAACATTAGAGAGTGATAATTCACGATCAGGTTATACGGTCTATTTTCCCGCGCATTTAATATACCAAACATTAGAGAGTGATAATTCACGATCAGGTTATACGGTCTATTTTCCCGCGCATTTAATATACCAAACATTAGAGAGTGATAATTCACGATCAGGTTATACAGTCTATTTTCCCGCGCATTTAATATACCAAACATTAGAGAGTGATAATTCACGATCAGGTTATACGGTCTATTTTCCCGCGCATTTAATACACAGGTGGTTAGCGTGTGGCTATGCTATTAATTAGTGAAAACATCATTTTGAATGATAAATAATCATATTATAACAAAAAATTAACTTTTCTGAAAAAAAAATATTTCACTATCAAATATATATATAACAAGGTATGCAACTCAAAATCAGCCCAAAACGGGGTGCATCGCTTTGAACAGCCATATCTTCATCAATTTTGCAGCGATTTTCACGATCTCGGTCTTATTCAACGCAGAAATGAATTTTCTTTCTGGAAATGTATATGTCTTGCAATATTTTTACAAATGCTGGGTCAACTTTTAAGAAATAACACGATACACAACACGCATGACCCAGTTGACAGTGATCATGTATTCTTTATGAATGAAATCTCCAGTTGTAAAGACACACCTCCGCATTGGACCAATAAAATCACTCGTATGTTTAAAATGTCAGTTAGTTGAAATGTATGTAAACAAAGGTTTCAAACGGCGCTGGACAGTTAGTCTTGATGCAGAATGTTACGACAAGAACGGTAATAATGTTTTTTCATACGTTTTATTGAATTATGGTATCGAACTACATGAACTTTATAGGGAAGTTGCCCTTTACTCCGTGAAGATTTCAGTCTTAAAGACAGCATGATCACTGTCAACTGGGTCATGCGTGTTGTGTATCGTGTTATTTCTTAAAAGTTGACCCAGCATTTGTAAAAATATTGCAAGACATATGCATTTCCAGAAAGGAAATTCATTTCTGCGTTGAATAAGACCGAAATCGTGAAAATCACTGCAAAATTGATAAAGATATGGCTGTTCAAAGCGATGCACCCCGTTTTGGGCTGATTTTGAGTTGCATACCTTGTTATATATATATTTGATAGTGAAATATTTTTTTTCAGAAAAGTTAATTTTTCGTTATAATATGATTATTTATCATTCAAAATGATGTTTTCACTAATTAATATCATAGCCACACGCTAACCACCTGTGATTTAATATACCAAACATTAGAGAGTGATAATTCACGATCAGGTTATACGGTCTATTTTCCCGCGCATTTTGCTCAAGGATAAGCTTGGGATTCGAAATTTCAGTCAATAGTATATAACATATCGAAGCACTTGAAAACATATCATAACGTTTATAACCTATTACGTGCAATACATATGGTGTACATACACATTAGCGTGGAGCAATCACTTCCCGACCACCCGTCTTGACACGAGCATGACTCGTCCGGGACACTGAAGTTACCATGGAAACAACTGATGTTGCAATGAGGTCCGACCCAATCGTGGTAACAGACGCATTGGTGGTTGTGGTATTCGCCGTGGATACAAGGCGATTCATTGCAAATGGCGCCATTCCAACCCTGGTCGCATTCGCAATACTTAGCGTGCGGGTGATAATGACCATGAACGCAGAGATTTTGATCACATTTTGCACCATCCCAGCCAGAATCGCATTCGCAAGTGTTGGTTTTGCCATGAAAAGTACCATGGTAACACAGTGATTCGTCGCATTTTGTACCGCTCCAGCCTGATTGGCACTCGCAGTAGTTTGATTTAGAATGAAACGTGCCGTGGTCACAGACTAACACGTCGCATTTGGTACCTGTCCACCCAGAGGTACATTCGCAGTACTTTGCATGGACGTGATAATGACCTTTGACGCACAGGGATTCGTTACATCGGCTGCCGTTCCAGCCATCCGGGCACTCGCAATAGTCGTTGTGGGAATGGTATGTTCCGCGGACGCAATAGTGCTCGTTGCAGTTAGGACCTGTCCATCCTGCATTACACTCGCAAATATTTGTTGCACTGTTGAAACGCCCATGGTCGCAATCTTAAATAAGCAAACATACTTTATGATCCGATTTTTTACTTTAAACATACTAGTTGTTTCAATAGTATAGTACACGCTTAAAAACTCATACGCGATTGTTGAATAAAAAAGTATTGTATATGGCATACATTCAGACTATTGCGCCCCTCTTATCAACAATAAATATATATGAAAGTTGACATTTTTTTGCAAAATATCATATATTAATTCAAATGTCTTACCGTTTGAACCTGCAGCCGTCAGGATAAAAGTAGACAATAAAAGAACGAAAACTGAAATGCGGAAAATGATCCTATGATCATAATATTACAATAGAATTAATATACTATATAAAAAGTGGATCATTTTTTAATGAATATCTCGTCACATTTTGACCAGTTTAATGATTAGTTCAATAGACATTTCGTTAACTTCAGAAGTACATCAAAATACACTCCTTGTAGTTATATGAGTTTATCAAAGATTGTGTTAAGGTTTTATTAAAATGGTCAATATTAAGATGTGTTACACTACATCAAAATATACACATAACTTCAATGCGCACTTAGAGTGTATATGTCTTACCCACAACACAGTTCATGTTGATTTCACTTTCAGTATTTGAATGGCAGTCCGTAAGGCATCTAAAACTATATATAATCGCGTTGACGATAATCGTTGCGATCCATAGTCGTTCAGTACACGTTTCTATTAGGCCAAACAAACAGTGTTAGTTTCATGTAACATTATCATATAACAGAATCTTCGTTTTTTAATCAATACACGTGTGTATCGCTTATCGCCATGATTGCATTATGTAAATAAATCACCATCGGAGACATTGTCTCAGACCTCTATTTCAACAAGATGATAAGCCGAGTACAACGGCGTCGATGTGTGTATTTTTCTTATTGTTACTTGATGTTCATCCTGCTTTCCCTGTACTTTATGCTTGCTTATTTGCAAAATCAATAAACTAATGGGAAAACAGATAGGATAAATCAAATACCCTAGAATACAGATACATTTTCTCGACCTGGCGTATATATTTGAAAACAAAACTATTTTTGTTGTATTTAAATTAGAAATAAACTTCATTTTTTATATCTTTAAACTAAATTGTCAACTTAGAGCTATCGAAAACTGATTAAATATAATATATTTCGGAATCTTTAACGGCCATCACTTCTAAGGGGATCGTTACACAATCAACACTTAAATTAAAAATTAAAAATTAACTGGTCCAGGCAATTGTATTATGCCCTATGTAACCTGAAACAAATATTATTACTTTCACCGTAACTTATATTTGAATGACCCGTATCGTGTTTGGCTCAGTTAAAAGTCATATCTGTACTGTTCTCACACTATTGCACTTTAATACTTAAATATAGAACATAACATACAATTAAGGACACTTGTCATGGAACTGGGCTGGACAAACGGTCGCAGATATCCCGATCAAAATAATATAAAGGACACTTGTCGTGGAAATGTGTTCGACACTCGGTCGCAGATTCCACGATCACAGTGATCCTACTTATCAGTGCAAAAAGGTAAACTCTGCTTTAATTAGACCATGCATGACAGTTTACCAATACTACGCAAATACAATTCATATAAAGCTTTCGTTTGATGATTTAACGTGTTTTTTTTATAATAAAGCCATCACAATAATTTAAAAAAACACGCAAACAAAATTAAGTTAAGCATGCGGACGGCTCTAGTTCTGAAAGTGCTTTAGATCTGCAATGATTGTTTTGTGCGCTAGTTTAAGCAGTCATTACATTTATAGCATATAATCTACAGTTACGTATGCGCATTTGGAATATGATTCGTCGCATCATATATACGTGCTAGCTTACCTCTTTTTTCCATCGCCTAATTAAATCCAGTTTAAAATGTCCAGATATTTTAGTAGTACAACGGTTTGTGATGGATGTTTAACAAGATGACGTATAGAAGAACAATTATTTCAACCTTAAGTGCGAATGCACTTGCCATCGTGTACAATGAAGAAGTATCATAACTAGTGGTACAGTATATTTATGTATAGTTTGCATATGAGTAAGCTATAACCAGATATATGGTTATACAAAAAGTGTTAGCAACATACACGAACACTTACGGACATGTTTAATTCAAAAATGACCCTTAAAAACGAATCGAGCCTTAACATTATTGTATATTAACCCATTTATGCCTAGCGTCTAGATAAAAAAGGCATTGGCAAACAGCGTAGACCCAGATGAGACACCGCATGATTAACTTCAAATGTACACATGTGTACTGTGGACATCGATCGAATTAAAATGAAAATATCTTTATATTTGTAATTGATTTATTTGCATATCGATTTTGTAGAATCAGAACATACAACATTTTACACATTACAATTGTACAAAACAGATATTAAAATGTTGTATTTACGCATTTTAAAAATTCTCTGTTTAACAAAAGAGCTTAATGTTCAACACGTGCAACAATTCTGGTGATGAATAATATTGGTGGTCTTTCCCTTCGATAGTTGCGCACCTGGGTATTTATACCAACAATTAAAAATAAAATAATTATATGTTTTCTTGGTGTAAGAACCCTCCTTAAATTTAAACCTAATGTAAACGCTATAAACAAGAAATTCTATACATATTCTACATGTTAGTATTTCGCAGTTCATTTAGTCTGCGACATTTTGGTTCTTTCTACTAGGATTACAACCCTAACACCTTATAAATGTCATAACCCTTCTTGTCGCAGCTGTGTACTTACATTTACCTGTCGTAAGGCGATGCCATTTATTATTTATTATGCCTATACGTAATACTATGCCACCATGAAATTGTTGTTTGCAGAAAAAAACACCCTCGCACACCCTTAATGACGTGTTTCTCATTTTTAACTGAATAACTAATGACCTTATGCACATAAATTGTACAGGCAAATTCATTGTGTTACACATTTCAAAAGATCTGGATATACATTATTCGTAACTCAACTTAAAGCTAGGTTCACATTACATTTACTGTTATATGACATTGTGTTATATGAGTATCTGCATATTGACACACATGTTTGGTAAATCTAATTTGAACGTCAGTATATAACCACCATCTGATGAAACAGTGTTAATAGCACCTTATGTAAATTATGAAAAGTGCCATGTTAACTGAGTTTAGCATATATAGGATCTGGCAGGAGTTGACATATCATACCATGTTTTATTAAACAAGTTCAGGAATTTTGTAAGTAAGCGAGCTTTTGGCGAGCTTACTTACGAATTTTCTGGACGAGTGTAATACAATATGGTACAAGATAAGTATTGATGCAAAGCATCAAAGGGCGTCGGGAATTTTAGTGTAAAAGGCACTCAATGAAGTTACATGGAACGATTGTTTTTCTACTGTTAATATTAATATATTGGCCGATTATTTTAAACAAAATAGAAAAAGATACTGGTATAACCATTATCTATAACTTTGTGTTATAACCCCCAAATAACCATTATTTATGATGTTGTGTTATAACCCCCAAATAACCTTTATCTCTGATTTTGTGCTGTAACCCCCAAATATTTCATTGTTCATTTTATTTACATTGGTTTCCTTTTTTTACTGGCATCCGTGTGCAGTTTTCACTAATGGAACAGAACTGTGTAGGTTTTAAAAAATCTGCTCGATCTTGTAAGCGTAATTTCATATTTTTCTCAACTTCAAGGGAGATGATTCTGAACTTATTCTTACGTTGCTCATTTACGATAGGGGTTGAGTACTCATTGATATGAAAACACTGAAAAAGTTTGAAAAAAAAATGAAGAAAAACTGTAAATTGCATAAAGAAGCTGCATTTCACAAAACTTTGAAATTCAGTAAAATATCATAATAGATTTATTGCTCCGATATTCATCATTTTCAATAGGGTTCGAGTAATACTGATATAAAAACACTTATCAAGTTTGGAAAGATTAAGACGAAAGTTGTGAAATCATTTAAACAATTGGAAATTGTTTCTTTTGTCAAATTTAATAGAAAAAAAATCTGGACTTATTTTCCCGATGTTTCTCACTTTTAGCGAGGTAATAATGCTCATTGATATGAAGACACTGTAAGTTCGGAAAGAATCTGATGAAAAATGTTGACATAATCACCTAAGCAAGCAGTTTTTCACTTTTATTTTTTAATTCAAAGAGACATATTCTGGACTTATGGTACGATATTGCTCATATAGAGAATTTGGGTTGGGTCCTCATTGATTAAAAAAACCTGTGCAAGTTTGGGAACAATCGGATGAAAATTTTGGACTTCGAACAACGATTTCAAAATTTCTCAAATTCTAAGGAAGATAACTATGGACGTAATGGTCGGATAATGCTAAAGGGCCCATAACACCTGAATAGTAATACATGTCGCGCTTCGCGCTCTATATGTGGATCTTAAAAAAAAACCGAGGAGTGCTTGACTCTAGGGAAACGGGTTGCTGGGACACAGCTCCTCCTTGATAAGCGGCTGCTTCCTTTATCACAGCTCATTGTTACAATCAATAATACGTGTCGCGCTTCGCGCTCTATATGTGGTAGGGATAGTACTTAGGGCCTATGATAGACAACCATAAAAATACATGGAAAATAGATATGTTGTTTGCTTTTATTTGTTAATATAAAAACACGTGTATTTTTTATAAGATAATTAAGTGATGTAAGAAATTTTAATTAACGTTGTCACCACGCGGTATCCATTAACTTTAATAAAAATGTCCAATTGTAGTAAAATGGATTTTAAAATGTCTACATAAAATAAAGCTTTATTATATTTATTAACCTGACTGAAAAACATTGTCAGCCGCCGAACTGTTCCGTTCGTGCCGGAACCCGGGATTGAACCGGGGGCCTTTAGACGATTGTTGCGTTACCAACTTCAGTCTAACGCTCTTCTAACTGAGCTATTCCGGCTGACATCATTTATGTACTGCTATTTGGTGAAGTTGTGTATAGCGATCGTTATTATATGTCTATTAATAAACTAATACATTGTACGTTTTCATACCACTACGCCTTTCAATAAACTTGCTTGCGCGATAGGTCGTCAAATATCGTACTTCATTGATTCTTCACTAAATAAGCAAATTAGGAAAACCACAAAAAAAAATATATTTTAATTATGTTTTGTTTTTATACAAAACCAGAAAGTTTCGCATATTTGCCAAGTCCCTGTGATCTTTTCCCTGTGATCAGTTGTGGATCAGTTATTAATTAAAACGATTAGCTTTGCATTATTGGCAATAAATGTTGTAATAAATGTAATAGGCTCAAATGCAGTACTTGTTTACACTAATTTACACAAAATTCACCACTATGCAAGTTATTCTTAAAACAAAAATATATACATTGATCCGTAAAATAACTTCTCCTCCCATTAGCGAAACAAAAATGCATTACATACTAGTCGCCGCTCTCCAGAGCGACGCCAATGATATGACAACGAGTGTCAGATCTTTTTATCACATGCTTTTAAATGACCAAATTAAATAAATATTTACGCAAACATAATGATAAATCCCGAATGTTGTTTACATTTCGTGACGTCATTTGACGTTGCAACGTCATTTCAGCAAAATAACAAAATGCGATTGGTCAATTAACGAAAACTAAGCCAATGAAAACGCATAAAGTGTTGTATCACACATGTGTAATTAAAAAAATATGTAATGGTTATATTACATGGGAAACAGGGTATAGCATGTGATAAAAATACTATACTGACGGACTTTCATACACCACATAGTGAATCCAGAAAATGTTTTCAATCGCGTCTAACGCTTACTAAGCTAATTAATGTTGAAGGAGGTAGCAATTCTTTATGGGTAAATGTATTATATTTTTAAAAGTGCCAGTAAATGTTTGATCGATTGATCGTGTCAGTAACTGCCTATATACTGAACTACGAGATTTTACACGTCTTTACAGTGATCCGTGGCAAGTGCATGTAAACTAAATAATACAATAATTGTTTACCCATTCGGAATTGTGTTCATCACTTATCTGGCCACATAACGGTGTGGCTTTAATAAGGCTTGAAAACGGCAAGCAATCACACATATATTGCAACACATCAGAATCAGAATCGAATACGAAAGCGTAATAATGTAATGTAACATGAAACAAAAAAATATTGTTTGTCTGTATATAAACGCGTACTGAACGATGGTAGATGGCCGTGTTTATTGGCAACAGTATTATATACATGTTCAGATGCCTAACGGGCTGTCAGTTAAAAACTGTACTCGACATAAATATGAAATGTTGATGTTGGTAAGACATACAATATCTAAGTGAACATTTCATTTGTAAGTGTATATTAATGTAATGAAAAACATCTCAATATTGATAGTTTTAATAAATCTAAAATAAAACACAATCATTTAAAAACTCATATAATTAATTCTATAATAAAGAGCTGTGTATTTTTTATGTACGTCATATAATAATGCAATATCTTATGAAGTAAAAGGCATCATGGCAAAATGTTAAGAGATATTTAAAAAAAAAAGTTCTTGTTTTACAAGTCAAGTGTATGCATTAGTCGTGTTCCGAATAGGATCATCTCTCGCTGCTTAGTTTAAATGTGTGCTCTGTTTTCTGTTACCTTGACGGCGGCCAGACCAAACATTAAGACATTTGAGCACATCGGATTAAAAAAACTAGTAGTATTCAGTAATAATTATTTATTGTGTGTCCTTTAAAGTACTTGCAAAAGATGTTAAGCCAATGTATTCCCTCGTTCGTTTATTCGTTTTATCACGGTTGTCATAACATCGACACTACTAGTATTTGACGATTCCGAAATCGGACCATACCGTATATGTGCTTATTTAAGATTGTGGTCATGAACATTTCAACGGTGCAACCATTACTTGCTAGTGTAACGCAGGGTGAACAGGTCCTTACTGCAACGAACACTAATGCGTCCACGAAACATACCATTCACAAACCGACTATTGCGTATGCCAAGATGGCTGGTTCGGTACCCGATGTAACGACTCCCTGTGGGGGGTCATTATCAAGTCCATGCGAAGTACTGCAAATTTATTTCTGGATGGACGGGTACAAAATGCGAAATGCAATCACGGGACTTTTGATTGAAACTAAAATTACTGAAAATGTCAATCAGGCCAAAACAGCACAAAATGCGTCAAATCACTGTTTCCATGGTACGCTCCATGGCAAAACAAACACATTGCTGGTTGGGATGGTATAAATGTGATCAACAAGTCTGTCCCCATGGTCACTTGCACCAAAACGCTTAGAAAAGCGAGTGTGAACAGGGTTGCATTGGCGCCATTTGCAAATGATCGCATTGTATCAAGGGCGAATACCACTTATACCAATATGTGTGACACCACAATTGGGTAAGGCCTCATTGTAATATCAGTTATTTCAGTGGTAACTACAGTGTCCAGGACGAATCATGCTTGTGGGATCATACATCATACGTTATTTTCCGTTTATTCGAATACATCATACGTTAGTTTCAGTTTATTCGAAAACTATTATATTGCAGTATTTCATAGTCAATGGGAGAAGTCATTTACATACGGGATGTGCAAAGTGTTAATTGAAACTGGTATAATTCATTATATTTTTTATAAAATGTTATGGAATAGTATTGACATGTTGTCTTTCAATTTATATATCATATAATTACCAACTTGCTCGCATGGTAACTCAAGAAGGCTTTGGTCCCGAATATGTATAATTGCCTAAAAATTTGATAACAATTTGTGTAACGTATTCGGTGAAGTGTTCTAGTGTTGTAATGCAATTAAGTTTTACTTAAAAGTCATGAAATCTGCTGGCCAATAAATAACAATTAAGAAACTTGCAGAATAACAACTATTGGTTTAAATCAAAACGTCATTACATTGTTCCGTTATGTGTACGTTAGAATGATTTTAAACTATTCATTACTATAATGCAGATTCATCAGCAGATGCATATTTTCATGGCGAAGAGTCCAATAAATTATGAATGACATCCGTAAAGCAAGTTTAACCAACGAGTATAGCCTTGTTTTTGTATTTATGGTGGCCATATAACACACGAATACTTTGTCGTGAACAACATTGTAACCTTCCACGAAACATTTTCAAAATTTCAAAATTATGTGATTAGGTAATATACAGTGTTGCGTACTCAATCAACTATTGCTCGCCTAGCAGCCGTCTCATGTACGGTTGAAGTGCAGTCACAAGTGCAAATTGCCCTTTTTATGGACGAGTACTCGCTAACAGATGTAGAGTGACAATACATCAGTTCAATCAGATGCATTCGCACCTGTACTGTTTTAAAGAAACCTTCGCGAATGCCGTGTCGAAGTTCAACTGAGTCAACTTTCAGCTACACTGTATCCATGGATACAAGCGCTACCATTTTGGTTTTGCAAAATATATATATATACAATATCCATACATATATACCCACCCATGTGCTTAAGGATATTTAGCGTGAAATACTAAATATGTTGATATTGCACTGAGTAATGACCTCATGGGTGTCACCCGCAGTGAACTTCAATATCTCTGTTAAATTGAGGTCAGCACGGAGAAGTCAAAAATCATGGTGGACATCATGACCAACACTAATGCAGACATCACCATGAAGCTAGAAGCGATAAGCTAGATGAAGTGACCAGCTTCAAGTATGTGGGCGCAACCCTGTCTAAGGATGGCATCCGTACCGCTGAGGTCCGAATAAGAATTCCCATGATGACCGCCGCGATGGCCAGGTTATAAAAAACCAGTTCCATCAGTTTTCCCACTGTTTTCGGCTGCAAGACATGGACGCTTCAGGCTGACACAGAACGCAGGATACAGGCATTTGGACATGAATGTATCCGAGGACTTCCCCGCATCTCCTTCCGTTATACCAAAATGAAATGTGTGTAGATGTTTGCAATATAGAAGGTTTGTTTTAAGGATTATGTAATTTAAAATGCGTGCTATAGTATTTGTCGTACAGGCCATGGGGTTGTACACGAAATATATCAACACCTATGTGTTTGTGATATGAGATTTTTTTTATAAAAAAGGCGGTCTATCGGAAAATGTGATTTAATGCCTATCAAACAAGTTCAAGTTATTTGATGTTGATGTTTTCATCAACGATTTTATTCAAAGTTTGTTATACACAAAAGTGCAATAGCGCTATTAGCATATTCAATAAGATAGGTAGTGCACGGCTTTCTAGTGTTTCAGAAATATCTCTGCCATCTTATTGAAGATCGTAATTGACCTTTTAGTGACGTGTAGCCTTGATATTGCTGGCTTAGCTGCATTGTGTACACACCGGTCTTATTGACCTGTGTACTAACGCGAAAGAAATTGTGGGTAGCACTTCTTTTTCGAGTGAAAAGCGAAAGCGAAAGAATGTCAGGTAAACATACTTCTGATAATCGCTATCAGTCTTAATATGATTCAAAATCACAGTTAAACATAACTTAATAACATTTCTCTAAACAACATTCCGTTTTAAACACACAATAAAAACGATTTTTCTTTCATTATAAACATTTTCATTCATACGCAGAACTACTTTAGCGGAAGCATAATTCCCCAAACCAGGGCAATGTGATGCGTCTTAGTATTGAGGTGACAATAACGTAGTGATGTCACCAACTATTTATAGAATGGGCCTAGCTGAACGTACACACATGTCGTGACCGGTTATAAACATGGTTCAACATTAGTATGCCTTCAGTTTTTCGTAAAGGTAGCAGAGCTTTGTCTAGCAGAAAAAGGCAGTCTAACATATTCATTTATTTGTACATAACGGCTGTATAAATTCAATTTTACCGTTTATATGTGTCACGAAGGGTTATCATACTTTCAGCGATCGTAAACATAAAATCTGAATATGGAACGTTTGTTATCGTCCGTAAAAGTAACCTCAATTTATGATAGCACATACAAGGTGCTCTCTCGTACTTTTCAGGTCTTATCAACGATCATTTGATGTTATTTTCAACCATTTATGCCATTTTCTTTTTTGTATGTAAGATTAGCGAATATCGCGTTTAAATTACACGTAATTCGTCAATAAATAGCGGTTGTTGTTCACCTGCAACTGCAGATCTTCGTTGTGTTTTATGCTATCCAATGTCTATATATTTCAATATTTGTATTTAATAATATTGTTTAACAACGTAAACATAATTAGATACCGATGTTATATACATGCATTAAGATAACGACTTTTACATTACCATAAGCACAAATGCTAAATCGTAGAAAACGTGTAAGGGGATGTCAAAAGACAAAAACGTCTTCACGGTATCTTGACATATAATCAATTGTCTCCCTTTTTATACCTTCATATTCACTGAATTTAAAGGGGCGGTCAACCAGATTGCTATATATCGCGAAGAAAAGTTCTAAAATACCGTATTTATTTTTACAATTATTAGTTTATATTGATTAAAATATCACGACTGGTATATTACATTACTTGAAAAATGTTGTTCAGTTTTCATATTTTCAGCATATTCGTTAATAAAATTTTACTGAGTATGTCTACAAGGTAATTTGGAGAGTTCTGTTGTTGTCGTTATATTTTGTGACACTACGAGGATTCGTTATATAAAGTATAAAATTACCATACTCATTGTATTGCAATGCATGACCGAGTGGTTTAAGTGGGAGACTATTTACTTTTTACTCCAGGACTCCAGGGGTAAGTGGTTCAAGCCCTGTTGAGGGTTACATTTTTTTTAAATTTTATTATTGATTTTTTACTTGAGATTTATAGATCCAATGTTTAAATTAATCAATATAAAGCATTTAATGACGGTATTTTATAGGTTTTCTTTTTTTTCTTGATATTTAGCAATCTGGTTGACCGCCTGTTTAAATGCTTTGAACGTTTTTCGCTTGTAACAAAATCATCGAAAAATATAAATACATGGAGAGCGAATCGGGAAGTTTATTAAATATATGCGTGCTATTTTTGGGATTCATAAGCACACACACATTAAGGTTAAACGCGGACACAAACAGTTTTCAGAATAAACGTGTTTTTTACGAAAATACTATAAGCAATACATGCAGTATAGTATCTCTTGAATTATGTGATGTTACAACGCAACTAAATTAATAACCCATAAATAAACCGATACGCACACGACCCGTAGCTTTGTCAAACATCAATGGGCCGTAAAGAAACTCGAACTTGATCTGTAAGACATGTATGAGGATTCACACACCTAAAATGTGAAAGCGTTTAGGAACAAAACTTCGGAAACGAAATACCGGACTGACAGAGGGACAAACAGACGGGGAGACGGACAACACCACAATAATATCTCTCTTCCTTTCGTCGGGGATAAACGAAGAAGGGAGAATAGTTAAGGTTCTACAAATTCTCTGAAGAAAAAATACATACACATTTCATATACCGCTATTTACTGACAAACACACGCGTTTAGTATGACTAAATCCATCGAGTGAGTGAATACTGTGCACATGTGTGGTTGGGCTCCATTGAAACAAAACAAACCACGTCTTCAAACATTTGAATTTTTCTTAAATTACAAGTAAAAATAACAATGTCTTAACAATAGCATACCAATTCATAATCGTTTATAATAATCATCAGGTATATACATGGTATATACACAGTATTAAAATAATAATTAATACTTATAGTACTAATAACATTAAATGAACTACTACAACTACTACTACTATTACTACTACTACTAATACTACAACAACAACAACAACAACAACAACTATTATTACTACTACTACTACTACTACTACTACTACTTCTACTACTAATACTAATACTACTACTACTACTACTACTACTACTACTACTACTACTACTACTACTACTACTACTACTACTACTACTACTACTACTACTACTACTACTACTACTACTTCTACTACTACTACTACTACTACTACTACTACCACTACTACAACTTCTACTACTACTACTTTTACTACTAATTATAAAAGTAATAATAATAATAATAATCATATTAATGATAATAATTGTATCATTATTATTATAATTATATTTTTATTATCTAATATTACAATTATAACAATAATAATAATGATGTTGATGTTGATGATGATGATGATGATGACGATGATGATGCTGATGATGATGATGATGTTGATGGTGGTGATGATGATGATGACGATTCGTTAAGACTTCCTTAAATCACAAAATTCCATTAAAGCGGAATTAGTCGCCCCTGATTAGCCTGTGCTGGGATGACACATTTGCAGATGCAATAAGCCCAGTTTTCTCAGAATGAGACCCATGTGTTCATTCCACTTTCTCTTCTTCCGGGGAATCTACGTCTTTCTCAGACGGCTCACTAATGAACTCAATGATGCTCTTCGGTTTGCCGTAACAAGGCAGTATGAAGTCCTCCATGGTGTTATACAGATGCATTTTTGTGATTTTTTTAAACACAATTTTGTTTTTACGAGATTTTATTAAGGAAAAAATCATCTTGTGAAGTTTATTGTTATTCGGTTTGAATAAGAGTTAACGTCTATCTTAAATGCATTGTCACTTTACCGCATAAAACATTCGCACGTAAAGGTTATTCGTTTAAATAAGAAGGGATATTACTTAATATTCACTATTTGTTTGAGTTAAAACATATACAAAATGTATATACAGTTATGGCCTTACAAGCATCCGATTTGGAATTGCCGAATGAATTAATTGTATTAAACCTATTCATACATGCTCATTCTTGTCTGGGATCATTAAAACGCGTCTTCAGAGATAATGAATTGTACTTCATATACAAGTCAGAAACAATTGTCTATGGCCTTACTATTGCATAACAATTGACAATCGTAGGTATCTACAAATAATTAAAAAAATGATAATAATATTAGAAATAATAATACTACTTCTAATAATAATATTATTATTATTATAAACAAAAACAATACAACTAATTATTATCATAATAATAATAATAATAAGAAGAAGAAGAAGGAGTAGAAGAAGTAGAATAGGACGAAGAGGAAGAAGAAGAATAAGAGAAGAAGACTGAGAAGAAGACGAAGAAGAAGAAGAGAAACCATTATAATAATAACACTTATATAATAGCAGTAGTATAAATAAATTAACACAAACACATACGATTGCAAAAATATTGTTGATAGTAATTGTAAAAAACAAAATGGAATAATTTCAGTCCTAACATATTCTGTAAACAACATAACGTTATGTATAAGTCAATAAGAATTTTATTATAATAACAAAATATCAGCATTTTAAATGGAATATTTCACTCGTTATAGCTTTGGCAGGTTTATGGTTTTCGATGTACATCATAAGTGAATACTTTTTACGAATCGGAACATATTTACAACATGTTTAAATGTAAGTTATATTAGACGCTTTCTTGCATATAACGCCACCAACTTTTCATACACATATAAGTTACACTTTAACTTTAAAAATCAATAACCAGCTGTTTGTGTAAAACGTTTTGATTGAATAACATAACTAGATGTTAACCCTTAAAGCGCTGGAGCTGAATTTTAAAGGCCTTTGCAAACAGTTTGGATCCAGATGAGACGCCACAGAACGTGGCGTCTCATCAGGATCCAAACTGTTTGCTATTTTGATAGTATTCTTTGAAAAAAATCGAAGAAAATGCTAATTTTAGAAATTCTGCAGACGACATTTTAGCAGACGACAAATTTCCCAGCATGCAACGGGTTAAGAAACTTATTGTACAGGTTACATGTGTTTGTTTGCTTTGCAAATCTATTTATCATAGAAAACACTTTGAGTTAACTATATC
Source organism: Dreissena polymorpha (assembly GCF_020536995.1). Lineage (NCBI taxonomy): Eukaryota > Metazoa > Mollusca > Bivalvia > Myida > Dreissenidae > Dreissena > Dreissena polymorpha. Next base: position 47,526,918 of record NC_068364.1, on the reverse strand, counting down.
TGTACAATGACTTCAGAAGGCAAAAAAGAGATCAATCCAACCTAATAGTCCAATATTCGACTTTAATCCTTGCAGTTTAATTCATGTTTGGTTCTTACTAAATGCTATCATTTGATTATTATTTGAGTTCAAGAAAGCTAGCCAAATACTCACTATATCCGTTGGAACTCATGTTTTATTTGCATTTTTGTAAATATCACACTTTTTTTGCAATTTTGTAATAAGCGTAAGTGACTTCACTCCTTTGAAGCTCATAGTTCACGTAATCTCAAATCAAATGTGTTTGCTTCATATTTCCACATTATGCATTGTTGATGCATTCAGTGTAATAACACTCAACACTTTCCTCGTTTAAATACGCATATTTCTAGATATCTGGAGCAACTCGTCATCGGCTGTTTTCCTTACTTTTGGCGAAGCTTTTCCCAAAAGAACAATTTGTCAGTTCCAAGTGTATATGAATTGTTAAAGATTATGTCATAAAGTTGTAACCAACATCACTTATTGGCCAAATCGATTTTTATTTAAAAAAAAGCGTGACATGCTTAACAGTTTCGGGTATGCTTCATCTAAGTCACTGTTAACTACATCTGTGCATGGCAAGAAGTCCATTTTCCATTCAAGTCAATTCAACGAAAACTGATGTAAAATCATCACATCGTGTTTTTGTATTCCTCGTATGAATGCCTTTATTCTGTTTCCTCTTCTTCCGGTGGATCCACGTCTTTCTCAGACGGCTCACTAATGAACTCAATGATGCTCTTCGGTTTGCCGTAACAATGCAGTATGAAGTCCTCCATGGTGTTATACAGATGAATTTTAGTGCTTTTCCCGTTAAGAAAATGGTTCTCGTCGGGGTATATCTGCAATGTTACAAAGATAATTAAAGTATGACTCACAATAAATATGAACAAGTTGCGCTAAATGTGATGGGCTTTATATTTTAATGATTTTACAATATTCACTTTGTCTAGAATTGTGCTATGTCAGACTAAACGCCGATTGGCCGTTGTGATAAAGTACAATAGCCATCTGATTCAGCTAATGTTTCATTTTGCTACACGTTCAGCATTTTTAATTTGTTGTTTACATCATAACAAACGATAAATATCTTTTTTAATGAAAACCCTACATACATGTACATTAACTTGTTTTGAATATTGCACATCGAGATAATATATGACTCAAGAAATATATTCCCTTTGTAACCAACCCCTTGTCACCAAGGTAAATGAAAAATCGCATAACCCTTACATGGCAAAAAAACGAAACAACATTGCACATATGCATGATTAATTAAATACAAAAAGTCCAATTTGAGGTCTCAGTGGTGTAATGGATATGGTGTCTGCCTGGCGATCAGCAGGTCACGAGTTTGATCCCACTGTGGTAGTATTCTGTAGAGTACCCCAATAGACACCAAGTACTTAGGCTTATTTTGCAATCGAGCTAAAATAAATAGGGTTAAACTAATAACTCCCAAGTGGAGCGTTCAATAGTAAGTATAGGGGGATTTGACGATATCTCTGAACAACAAGAACACGAATTTAAGTAATTCGCCGCCGTAGATTTGAGCAGCGTGCCTGTATGACGCGTTAACCATGTATTGTATGCAATAGTTAATGAAATCGAATCCATATGTAGTTCCAATGCTATGTGTTTTGAATTATTACGTCTCACATACCTGATGGCGGAAGTAAACATCTTCTTCTACTAATGCTTTTATAAATTGAGCAGAATTCTGGAAATGTACGTTATCTGAAACAACAATATAGAAAAGTACATTTTAAATAAAGGACATTTGGCGATGGTAAATTCCTTGAAATTATTGGATCTAAGATTTTGGTTCCAATCTATGAACTATAACTTAACATAAACTTAAAAAGAACGTATAGCAGATCAAGCAAAAATGATATTAGGTTAACTCAAACTGTTGCAATTGACGTTGAAACTTAATATATATCTCACGCCACTACAGGATTTTAATTTTAATATGTATTCTTTACTATATAAATACGTCTCTAGTATAACTATTTTTTCAAGTCAGAACTATTGTGTTAGGAATTTGTGTTAAGTAAGTAATTACACCTTCTTTGAAAAGAACAATATGTTTTATCAACAGGTCTGCATATTCGAAACACCCGCAACATAAACATTGACACAACAATGTGTATACATGTATTGTCAAAATGCACACTTATATAACGATAATTGTATGTTATAGAAATTGATCATTATATCTTACCATCACCGGTTCCATGTATAATCATAAATCTAGCGGACTTGAAGTTTGGTGCATATTTTGATATGTTCGCCGCCTGCAAAAAATACAAGTTTGGAAATTTTCAGTTTTCTATAGTGATGACAGTGCACACACATACACGGACAGTGTCCTTAACAACTCCTACATGCCGTATAAAAAGACCCGCTTTATAAAAGTGGGTTCATTTATTTGCAGTTAGTAAAGCTCCTCAGGTGCGTGAAGTTGGCTCGCCGTTCGACGTTCGACATTAGTTCAACATTCCAGCTCGACATTCAGTTCGGCATTCGCATATAGTGTTGTATGCTTATTTTCGAATGCCGAGCTGGCTCGGCATTCCAGCTCGACATTTAGTTCGGCATTCGCATACAGTGTTGTATGCTTATTTTCGAATGTCGAGCTGGCTCGGCATTCCAGCTCGACATTCAGTTCGACATTCGGATATAGTGTTGTACAATTTTTTTGAATGTCGAGCTGACTCGGCATTCCAGCTCGACATTCAGTTCGGCATTCGCAAATAGTGTTGTATGCTTATTTTCGAATGTCGAGCTGGCTCGGCATCCCAGCTCGACATTCAGTTCGACATTCGGAGATAATGTTGTTCAATAATTTTTGAATGACGAGCTGGCTTGGCATTCCAGCTCGACATTCAGTTCGACATTCGGAGAAAGTGTTGAACAATAATTTTTGAATGACGAGTTGGCTCGGCATTCCAGCTCGACATTCAGTTCGGCATTCGCAAATAGTGTTGTATGCTTACTTTTGAATATCGAGCTGGCTCGGCAATCCAGCTCGACATTCAGTTCGACATTCGGATATAGTGTTGTACAATAATTTTTGAATGTGGAGCTGGCTCGGCATTCCAGCTCGACAGTCAGTTCGGCATTCGCAAATGGTGTTGTATGCTTACTTTCGAATGTCGAGCTGGCTCGGCATTCCAGCTTGACATTCAGTTCGGCATTCGCATATAGTGTTGAATGCTTCATTTTGAATGTCGAGCTGGCTCGGCATTCCAGCTCGACATTCAGTTCGACATTCGCAAATAGTGTTGAACAATACTTTTTGAAAGTCGAGCTGGCTCGGCATTCCAGCTCGACATTCAGTTCGACAGTCGGATATAGTGTTGTACAATAATTTTTGAATTACGAGCTGGCTCGGCATTCCAGCTCGACATTCAGTTCGACATTCGGAGAAAGTGTTGTACAATTTTTTTTGAATGTCGAGCTGGCTCGGCATTCCAGCTCGACATTCAGTTCGGCATTCGCAAATAGTGTTGTATGCTTATTTTCGAATGTCGAGCTGGCTCGGCATTCCAGCTCGACATTCAGTTCGGCATTCGCAAATAGTGTTGTATTCTTATTTTCGAATGTCGAGCTGGCTCGGCATTCCAGCTCGACATTCAGTTCGGCATTCGCATATAGTGTTGTATGCTTATTTTCGAATGTCGAGCTGGCTCGGCATTCCAGCTCGACATTTAGTTCGGCATTCGCATATAGTGTTGTATGCTTATTTTCGAATGTCGAGCTGGCTCGGCATTCCAGCTCGACATTCAGTTCGGCATTCGCATACAGTGTTGTATGCTTATTTTCGAATGTCGAGCTGGCTCGGCATTCCAGCTCGACATTCAGTTCGACATTCGGATATAATGTTGTACTTTTTTTTTAATGTCGAGCTGGCTCGGCATTCCAGCTCGACATTCAGTTCGACATTCGGATAAAGTGTTGTACAATAATTTTTAAATGGCGATCTGACCGAAGGACGACCAACCGAAGACCGATGGACGACCGACGGACGGAAGAGTGATAACGGATGGACGACCGACAGAAAGATAATGGACGACCGATGGAAAACTTATTGACGACCGATGGACGACCGATGGACGGGAGAGGGATAACCGATGGACGACCGACAGAAAGATAACGGACGACCGATGGACGACCAACGGACGGACCAAGGCACGTAATGGACGACCGATGGACGGCCAACAGTTGGACGAGGGACAACCGATGGACGGCCGATGGACACCGATGAGAAACCGATGGACGACCGATGGACGGCCGATAGACGACCGATGGACGGCCGACAGTTGGACGAGCGACGACCGATGGACGACTGATGGACGGCCGATGGGCTGCCGATGGACGACCGACAGAACGATAAGGGAAAACCGATGAACGACCAATGGACGACCGATTGACGGAAGAGGGATAACCGATGGACGACCGACAGAAAGATAAGAGACGACCGATAGACGACCAAGGGACGGACAAGGTCAGACAATGGACGACCGATGGACGGCCAACAGTTGGACGAGGGACGACCGATGGACGACCGATGGCCGACCGATGGCCGACCGATGGACGACCGATGGACGACCGATGGACGACCGATGGACGGCCGATGGACGGCCGATGGTCGACCGATGGACGACCGATGGTCGACCGATGGACGACCGATGGACGACCGATGGACGACCGATGGACGACCGATGAGAAACCGATGGTCGTCCATCGGTCGTCCCTCGTCCAACTGTTGGCCGTCCATCGGTCGTCCATTGTCTGCCCTTGTCCGTCCCTTGGTCGTCCATCGGTCGTCTCTTATCTTTCTGTCGGTCGTCCATCGGTTATCCCTCTTCCGTCAATCGGTCGTCCATCGGTCGTTCATCGGTTTTCCCTTATCGTTCTGTCGGTCGTCCATCGGCAGCCCATCGGCCGTCCATCAGTCGTCCATCGGTCGTCGCTCGTCCAACTGTCGGCCGTCCATCGGTCGTCTATCGGCCGTCCATCGGTCGTCCCTCGTCCAACTGTTGGCCGTCCATAGGTCGTCCATTGTCTGCCCTCGTCCGTCCGTTTATCATCCATCGGTCGTCCCTTATCTTTCTGTTGGTCGTCCATTGGTTTTCCCTCTCCCGTCCATCGGTCGCCAATCGGTCGTCCATCGGTCGTCCCTTATCTTTCTGTCGGTCGTCCATCGGTTAAGCTTCCCCCGTCCATCGATCTTCGGCTGGTCGACCGGTCAGCTCGACATTTATAAATTTTTGTACAACACTATATCCGAATGTCGAACTGAATGTCGAGCTGGAATGCCGAGCCAGCTCGTCAATCAAAAATTATTGTACAACACTATCCGAATGTCGAACTGAATGTCGAGCTGGAATGCCGAGCCAGCTCGACATTCAAAAAAAATTGTACAGTACTATATCCAAATGTCGAACTGAATGTCGAGCTGGAATGTCGAGCCAGCTCGACATTCAAAAAAATGTACAACAGTATATTCGAATGTCGAACAGAATGTCGAGCTGGAATTCCGAGCCAGCTCGTCATTCAAAAATAAGCATACAACACTATTTGCGAATGCCGAACTGAATGTCGAGCTGGAATGCCGACCCAGCTCGACATTCAAAAATTATTGTACAACACTATCTTCGAATGTCGAACTGAATGTCGAGCTGGAATGCCGAGCCAGCTCGTCATTCAAAAATTATTGTACAACACTATATCCGAATGTCGAACTGAATGTCGAGCTGGAATGCCGAGCCACCTCGTCATTCAAAAATTATTGTACAACACTATATGCGAATGTTGAACTGAATGTCGAGCTGGAATGCCGAACCAGCTCGTCAGTCAAAAAGTATTGTTCAACACTATCTCCGAATGTCGAACTGAATGTCGAGCTGGAATGCCGAGCCAGCTCGACATTCGAAAATAAGCATACAACACTATCTCCGAATGCCGAACTGAATGTCGAGCTGGAATGCCAAGCCAGCTCGTCATTCAAAAATTATTGTACAACACTATATCCGAATGCCGAACTGAATGTCGAGCTGGAATGCCGAGCCAGCTCGACATTCGAAAATAAGCATACAACACTATTTGCGAATGCCGAACTGAATGTCGAGCTGGAATGCCGAGCCAGCTCGACATTCGAAAAAAAAGCATACAACACTGTATGCGATTGCCGAACTGAATGTCGAGCTGGAATGCCGAGCCAGCTCGACATTCGAAAATAAGCATACAACGCTATATGCGAATGCCGAACTGATTGTCGAGCTGGAATGCCGAGCCAGCTCGACATTCGAAAATAAGCATACAACACTATATGCGAATGCCGAACTGAATGTCGAGCTGGAATGCCGAGCCAGCTCGACATTCGAAAATAAGCATACAACACTATATGCGAATGCCGAACTGAATGTCGAGCTGGAATGCCGAGCCAGCTCGTCATTCAAAAATTGTTGTACAACACTATATCCGAATGTCGAACTGAATGTCGAGCCGGAATGCCGAGCCAGCTCGACATTCAAAAAAATGTACAACACTATATCCGAATGCCGAACTGAATGTCGAGCTGGAATGCCGAGCCAGCTCGACATTCGAAAATAAGCATACAACACTATTTGCGAATGCCGAACTGAATGTCGAGCTGGAATGCCGAGCCAGCTCGACATTCAAAAAAAACTGTACAACACTTTCTCCGAATGCCGAACTGAATGTCGAGCTGGAATGCCGAGCCAGCTCGTCATTCAAAAATTATTGTTCAACACTATATCTGAATGTCGAACTGAATGTCGAGCTGGAATGCCGAGCCAGCTCGACTTTCAAACAAAAATTGTACAACACTATATACGAATGTCGAACTGAATGTCGAGCTGGAATGCCGAGCCAGCTCGACATTCGAAAGTAAGCATTCAATACTATATTCGATTGCCGAGCTGAATGTCGAGCTGGAATGCCGAGCCAGCTCGACATTCGAAAATATGCATGCAACACTATTTGCGAATGCCGAACTGAATGTCGAGCTGGAATGCAGAGCCAGCTCGACATTCGAAAATAAGCATACAACACTATATGCGAATGCCGAACTGAATGTCGAGCTGGAATGCCGAGCCAGCTCGACATTAAAAAGAAATTGTACAACACTTTCTCCGAATGCCGAACTGAATGTCGAGCTGGAATGCCGAGCCAGCTCGTTATTCAAAAATTATTGCACAACACTATATCCGAATGTCGAACTGAATGTCTAGCTGGAATGCCGAGCCAGCTCGACTTTCAAACAAAAATTGTACAACACTATATACGAATGTCGAACTTAATGTCGAGCTGGAATGCCGAGCCAGCTCGACATTCGAAAATAAGCATACAACACTGTATGCGAATGCCGAACTGAATGTCGATTTGGAATGCCTAGCCAGCTCGACATTCGAAAATAAGCATACAACACTATATGCGAATGCCGAACTGAATGTCGAGCTGGAATGCCGAGCCAGCTCGACATTCGAAAGTAAGCATTCAACACTATATGCGATTACCGAGCTGAATGTCGAGCTGGAATGCCGAGCCAGCTCGACATTCGAAAATATGCATGCAACACTATTTGCGAATGCCGAACTGAATGTCGAGCTGGAATGCCGAGCCAGCTCGACATTCGAAAATAAGCATACAACACTATATGCGAATGCCGAACTGAATGTCGAGCTGGAATGCCGAGCCAGCTCGACATTCGGTAATTTGAATGTTGAACTAATGTCGAACGTCGAACGGCGAGCCAACTTCACGCACCCAGTCTGGTCAGGGTTTACCCAGTCCACTGATGAAACAATTGAACCATGTGTAAGGTTATAGAGGACATCTCACTCAGTCTGTTCAGGGTCTACCAAGTCAACTAATTAAATAATTGAACTTGTGTAAGTTTATAGAGAACAGCTCACTCAGGCTGGTCAGGGTCTAACCAGTCAACTAATTAAACAAGTGAACCTTATGTAAGGTTATATAGGACAGCTCCTCACTCAGTCTGGCCAGGGTCTACCCAGTCCACTAATTAAACAATTGAACCTTGTGTAAGGTTATAGAGGACAGCTCACTTAGTCTGGTCAGGGTCTACCCTGTAAACTAATTAAACAATTTAACCTTGTATAAGGTTATATAGCACAGCTCACACTTGCCGCATATTGCAAAAGACCCATTTCTGTATGACTCGGGATATAAGTTTTTTTAATTGTTTACAGCTTGTAGGTTCATAGCTGTTCTTAGATTCAATAATTTCCGTTGATCACAAAATATGAATGTAAATGACTTTGTAAAATGCTTTCGCTATACATTCTAAATTCTTTACTTACGAATGTCAACGTGAATTTGACAAAAAGTATTCTCGTTAAATATAAAACAAATGCTAATCAGCAAACAAGCATTCGGTTCAAAAACTGAATTGACACAAACTTATTTTTTGAAACACTATACTATTTGAAATGAGTTATTTCCTTTGTACTGTATAATATCCAGAATAGGCAAGACGTCCGGGTTTCATTTTGTTCCTGTTATCTGAGTTTTTAAGGCGAATGCCATAACTTAAGCATACGTATTTAGTAGCATCCAGACTTATTCTGATATCTTATACCATAACAGTATCTCGTTTATGTTTTTCATTCGATGTTTATCAAGGATACAAACACTACTAACAATAACAAATATGTTAACTTTCCTAAACGTCTTTCAGAAACAGCATGACGTCTCAAAAACGTACATTTTTGCCATTCATGTGAACACTGCCTATACACATTTTAGTCAATTTTATTCACATAGCACATACCAATCTTTTTTTTTTTTTTTTTTTTTTTTTTTTTTTTTTTTTTTTTTTTTATTCAATATAATACATACAATGTATACATGTATATGATCATACAACATAGTGATTGTACAAAGCAATAAATTCAGACATGTTATACAAGATATGCTAATATATATATTTTTTTAAAGAGAAAAGAAATGAACAACTGAAGAATAGTTATGAAAAATGATGAGTTGTATAAAGTCGGAAGAAAGAATACTGGACTTGTGTGTTTTGTTGAACATTCACAATGATCTTATAAGATTGAAAAAAAATATATATATTTTAGAAAGATAAACTCACATTAGAGTGAATTGTATATAAGTGGACAAACATTATGAGAATTTAATCCGATTCCATTTTTGTTCAAAGATTTGTAATCTGTCATTACTGAGGGCTATTTCTTTCTCAATTTGGATTTTTAGTTTAAGACTATGGACAAAACAATTAAAGTTTGGTACTTGTTTTTTGTACTTCATAATAAAGATAAAATATTTCATCATTATAAGAATAAAATTCACAATATTATTACAGTCTATTGATTTCAATGTGTTAATTCCGAAACTTACATTTAAGAAGGATAGTTTAACGTTTAGTTGCTGTTGTTCAAGAAAAAATGCTAATTGATTCCAAATAGGCTGGATGTGTTTGCACTCCCAAAAAAGATGTTCTATAGTTTCGATGTTTTCACTGCAGAAATCACACAGATTTGAATTAGATAATTTGCATTTAAAGAGATATTTATTTGTAGCTATAATTCTATGGATGTATTTATATTGAAAATTTCTCAGTGTGCTTTCAACAGTTGCTTTATATGGCATGGTAAATATGTGTTTCCAATTAAGTTCATGTTCTCCGAAAAGGACTTGCCATTTATTTTGGATTTTGGAGTTTTCTGTAGGGTTTTTAATTTGTAGTGTGTACAATATTTTATTTGTTTTGTTTTTTCTTCCAAGTATGTTTTCTACGAATTTTGTTTGAGTACATGGTGTATTATTTGTATTGATTTCAGATTTAATATGTATGGGTATGCTTTTGATTAGTGTGTAATACTTCAGGAAATTATTTGAAGGTATTCCGTATATGTAGCATATATCATCAAAAGAGTAAAAATCCTTAATTCTGAAGTCATATAATTGGTCGACATATTTAATGCTTCGTTCAAACCAATCTTTATAGAAAAACGTCTTATTGTTTGAAGTTATGTCTTTATTGTTCCATAAAATAGTTTTACTGCTGGTTTTGGTTTCAAGTTTATGAGTGACATCACTCCATGCTGATAGAACATCAGACAGAAATATGTTTTCGTTTGCAATTTCATGTAAGATAGTATTGCTGATGTTACATTCAAAGAGTAAGGAGTCACCATATTTTTTTAGGATTTTCTGGTAGAATAATTTCCATTTACTCGTATTGGTATTATCTAGGTATCTTTTAACCCAGCTGCATTTGATTGCCATCACGAATGAGTCAATGTTCGTTAATTGGATACCTCCATTTTTTACGGATTGAATTAACTGAGTTCGTTTTATTTTATCAGGCTTACCGTCCCATATGAAATTAAATATTGCTGATTTTATATCGTTAATAACATCATTTGGTGGATTTGGGAGAACTGTTAATACATAAATTAATTTAGGAAGTGCAAACGTTTTCAATACTGTGTTTTTTCCGATTAGTGTAAGTTTACGGTGATGCCATGATTTTAAGCAGTTTTTAAAATTCTGCAATTTAGGAAGTATGTTTTTAAGAACTGTATCATTTTCATTATTTGTGAAAGTAATTCCTAACGTTGTGGCTTCATTGGATGTCCAATTAAATTTCATTTCTTTTTGATATTGGACATTACTTTGTTTTAATTTACCTACTCGTAGCACAGTACATTTACTTTTGTTTAGTTTAAGACCCGATATCATTCCGTAAAGGGTTAACGACTCTATGAGGTTATGGAAAGAATCGTAATTGTCGTTTAAAAAATAAGTTGCATCGTCAGCAAATAGGGACTGTTTGATTTCTTCGTCAGGTTCTAGTGATATGCCTTTTATGTGTTTATTTGATTGAATGTGATGTGATAGATACTCGATGCAAATAATAAATAGCGATGATGAGAGTGGACATCCTTGTCGAACCCCTCGTTCGATGTTAAAACTGTTTGAAAAGAAGCCATTGTTAATGATTATACTGTTAATATCGGTATAGAATAGTTTGACCCATTGAATGAGACTTTCACCAAAGTTCATATTTTCTAAGCAAGACAACATAAATGAGTGATCAAGCGAATCGAATGCCTTTTCAAAGTCTGCAAAGAATATTAGACCAGGATTATTTGAATTGTTGAAATAGTTTATGCATTCTTGGATAAGACGAACGTTTTCACCAATGTAACGTCCTTTTATGAAACCAGATTGAGATTTTGAAATGATTGATGGTAATATTTTTTTAATTCTGTTTGCTATACTTTTAGTTGCAATTTTATAATCATTGTTTAGTAAACTAATTGGGCGCCAGTTCGATAAGGATTCTAAGTTTTTTCCAGGTTTTGGAATGAGTGATATTATACCTTGTTTTTGAAGCGTAGTTAAGTTTTCATTATTATATGAATAGTTTAGTGAATTAATTAAATGTGTTTTGATATCATTCCAAAATATTTTATAAAACTCAATGGTGATACCATCAGAACCTGGACTTTTGTTATTTTGCATTTCTTTTAGTGCTAATCCACATTCATATTCATTTAGTAATCCGTCACACAATAGTTTTTCTTCTTGATTTAAAGCGTGTTGTGTATTTTTATAAAGGGTGTTATTTTCAACATTTTTTCGTTTATAGAGGGTTTCGAAAAATAAACGTTGTTCTTCTAGTATTTCATTTCTGTTTGTTATATCTTTGCCATTGACTACTAATTTGTGTACAGTTTTTTGTTCACTTCTACGTTTTTCAATGTTTGCGAAGTATTTTGTATTTTTTTCATTGTGTTCAACATGCTGTGCACGCGCTCTTAGTAGTATTCCATTGAGTTGTGTATGATAGATTCCATCTAGTATTTGTTTTTTTAATGTTATTTCATTTTCAATGTCGGTGGTATCATTTGTGTTTGTTTGATGTAATTGTTTTTCAAGTGTTTCAATGGTTTTGATGGTTTCAGTTTCAAGTTTATGTGTTTCTTTTTGTTTAAATGATGTGTATCTAATTGTTGTGTTACGTATATTTCCTTTAATTACTTCCCATAAGGTGTTTGGGTTTGCATCTTTATTATTCTGAACTGTATTTAATATTTCCTGTTTTATTTGTGTTTGATATTGTGTATCTAATAAGATGCTGTTGTTAATTTTAAAGTATCCTGGGCCTCTTTCAGGTTGTATATTGTGCAGTTTAAGTTCAACTAGAGAGTGGTCAGTCATAAATCCTGGTTTTATGTTACATGTGTCAATAATGTTGCAAAGAGACTCAGAAATTAAAAAATAGTCTAATCTACAAAATATTGTTGGTTTTGTGTTTGAGTGCCAGGTGAATTTGCTTTCGTTTGGATATACTGTGCGCCAGATGTCTATTATATTGTAGTTTTCAATTATGTTGTTTAAAATGATTCTATTTTTAGGATGGGTATACAGGTTCCCTTTCTTTTTATCTAATAATGGGTTCAGGACAGTATTGAAATCACCACCGATTATAATGTTTTTATCTTGGTTATTAATTATAAAGGATTGTAATGTTTCGTAAAATGTGGAATCATCTATGTTAGGACCATAGATGTTGATTAATGTTAATTGTGTTTCATGTATTTTGATATCTATACTTGCTAGTCTGCCAATTATTATTTCGTTAAAATTATCGACTGTGATCCCTATATTGTTTTTAATTAGCACGGCAATGCCTTGTTTATTAGTATGTTGTCCACTGAGATAGATATCTCCGTCCCATTCATCTTTTAAGGTTTGTGCTAAAGTATGTGTCAAGTGACATTCTTGTAGTAGGCATATATTATATTTTTTATCGTCTAACCATTTGAATATTTTTATTCGTTTATTTGTGTTATTAAGCCCTTTTACATTCAAAGTACATATTTTTATCATTTAAAGAGGTGGAGGGTGATTTAAATGATAGTTTGTGTGTGATTGTCCAGTTAGTTTCTATTTTTAAATATGTCCAGTTGCTTTCCATTATAAGACATAAGATGTACATACATACAAGCAGAAAAAGAAAATAAAAAATATGGAAACATGAAGATGAATGTTCCATAGAAATGAAGAAGTATGAAAAATAATGACAAAAGTGAGAGAGAGAAAAAAACAATAAACAACTAGTCCCAAATAGAGACACAAAAAGCGCACTTCCGTACACTGGAAATACACAAAAATGAAATAGATATAATTAATAATAAAGAATAAAACAGAACATATGCAATTCAGTGTAAATTTAACACAGGACATTTCATATTCGAATATTAATGTTTTATTGCTTAGCTATTGTATACTTTCTTATAATATTAAGAAGTAGATGTTAAAAGTTAATCAGTTAACATTTGAATTATTTTATTTTTTTAAAAGGGTACATGAATAATATTTAAGAGTTTATAATCGAGGTCGTTTTACATTTCATATGCACACAACAATTACATAGTAATACTCATATCTTGTAACAATATATTTTTATAATATGATAAATGAATCTGGTTAAACAAAAGTTGGTTATATGCATTGGACAATGACATATACGAAATCAAGGATTATAGTCATATTCAAACAGCAGTTTTTATCAAGAAGCTAATAAATAATTTTTTATAGAAATAATTAGAATCAGGCAAACATAGGATAAACATAATCATAATAAAATAGGTTTTTGCTTTTTTATAGAGATGGTTGTTTACATGTGGATTAAGGTCTTATACTGAAAGCGTTACATTGCAAGTAAACAATGTAGATACTATTGATTATTTTGCATAAATTTATTTTAATAAATGCCTGAATTAGTTTTTGTGAGAAATATAATGATATACATTCTCTTGACAAAGCCTAAGTGTGACAACCATGCTACTTTTATTTCCTATATGAATTTTATAAGCCATTCATTATTTCTGGTGTTAGATGTAAATTTTATTAATAAAAACTTTCAGTGGAAATCAATAATTTCACAAGAAAAGGCGTTTCTTTACTAGATGTGTAGTTAGTATACTTTAGAAAAAGGATTGAATACTCTGGCCAATAATGTTGAATCATACAGTGAAATTTAATTTAGCATCTCACTTTCATAGAACACTTTAAAAAAGCTTCATGTGAAAGCGAAAATGAAGCAATTGTATAGAAAAATGATGACAAAATTGCTAGTTGAGTAGTGTTAAATGAAAATATAAGAGATGATCTTAGTTTTACCACTTCCAATACCTTCAAACTTTAGTATTTATCACAGTAAACCCTTAAATGAAATCTTTTTTTTGTGTGAAGGTATCTAAGTGCATACATTATTTTTCAAAGGGGACACTGAATGACTTGGTATTACAATAAGGATTTAAAATAAACAGTTTCATATTAATATATTGTTATTTTACACACACACATACACATAAAGACCTTAAAATAGCACTTTCATTATGGGGAACTTATTGTCTAATTACATGAGTAACAGATGATATAATCCTGACTTCAAACAGTAACTGCTTTGATGAAAATCTGATCATCATTGTTTGTATACTCAGTTTCAGCAAACATACAAACAAACACATGCATATAAATAAACATAAAGTTTGCGCTAAAAAATGCATCATATGCATAAAGGATTTTGTAAGGATAGCAATTAAGATCAAAATGTCAAATTCGTTTGCATATTCAATTTCAGAAAAAAACAAGATGTGTTTGTGAAACACAATGTCCCCCTATATGACGTTTGACCTTGACGGATGGCCTTGACCTTGACCCTTCACCACTCAAAATGTGCAGCTCCTTGAGATACACACGCATTTCAAATATAAAATTGCTAGCGTCAATATTGCAGAAGTGTCATTACATGAGCAATTTTGACCCATATATTTGACCTTGAAGGATGAACGTGACCTTGACCTTTCACCATTCAAAATGTGCAGCTTCATGAGGTACACATGCATGCCAAATATCAAGATGCTATCTTCAATATTGTACAAGTATTCATAAAATAGGCAATTTGGGCCACATATATTTGACTTCTGACCTTGAAGGATGACCTTGGCCTTGACCTTTCACCACTCGAAATGTGCAGCTCTATGAGATACACATGCATGCCAAATATCAAGTTGCTCTCTTCAATATTGCAAAAGTATTCATAAAATAAGCGATTTGGGCCACATATATTTGACCTCTGACCTTGAAGGATGACCTTGACCTAGACCTTTTACCACCTAAAATGTGCAGCTTCATAAGATACACATGCATGCCAAATATGAAGTTGCTATCTTCAATATAGCAAATGTTATTGCAAAATGTTAAAGTTGGCGCAAACCAACCAACAGACCAACCAACCAACCAACAGACCAACCGACAGACAGGGCAAAAACAATATGTTCCCCCAATACTATAGTGGGGGACATGAAAAACACATAAACACAGGCATATACACAAAAGAGAGTTAGCACACAAAAAACAACAGACACATGCATACAGGACATTATTAGGATATCAAAGTGTTGTCAAGAACATTCGGCATGAGATGTCAAAACAGGAAATTTATAAAAACACAAATCAGGTTTATTATATACAAACAACTTGAACACAAGCATATATACATACAGAGAGTAAGAACACAAAAAACAACATCATATACATAAAGGACAATATTAGGATATCAAAATGTTGTCAAGAACACTCAGTATGCTATGTAAAATAAACAACAGGCAATTTATAAAAACACATATCAAGTTTATTTTATACATTATTTTGTTTAATTTTCTGTGACAATATAATCTACAACTATGAACATATTTTGGGAATTATTTGAACATTCTTAACATAAAACTCACTTTTTATTTTAAATTAGTTAACATGAATATCAAGAGTAATATGGATAATCAGTTCATGTTGGTTCAGCATCTTTAACTATAATATTATTTCTATACTATAATTATTATTTAAATGACTGAGGTTAAGTTTTGTTTTGACAAGACGTCAAGAGAAAAGTAAAATAGACAGGTAATATTCCCATTGATCCGAATTAAAAAAAACAACAAGCTCAGAGCCTGGTATGACGAAGATAAAAACATAAGTCAACATCAAGATAAAACAAACCTCTGTAAGTGAATAGTATTTTGCCAACAAAGATGTCATAAACGTTAAATATTAAGGCCTTTAAGTGAAACTTTATTTGCATGTATACATGATATTTTTATTAGAAAGGGGCGTAACTGTGTTAGCAGAGGAAAGCTCTTAAGCACGTGCATAGCATGATAGGTAGCTATACTTGAAATGAAAGCCACAGTATGTTATGTATCGATATTATATTTAAACATTATTGTATATTATTTAAATCACATGCTAAGTTTTACCCGATAGATTAGTATTAATTTCTGAAAGACATCGTGGGAGCATACTCCATTTATTTAATGTTTATTTTACAATATTTAACGTTATTGTATATTATTGTATATTATGATTTTTTGTACATTATTGTAACTGATATATTATTTGCAAATATATCTGTTAATTTACACGCAATTAATTAGTAATAACTTACTAACTTACTTTTTCTGTGTCATTCAATGTGTATTATTTCAGATAAAATATATATTTATTTTGGAAGTAGTAATTAGGATGGATACTTTTGATAGTCATGCAGCATGGGACCACATTTCATACGATGACCGATACACACATAGTTTGCATAGGTCCTTGCTACATACGATAACGCAGTAATTACTATGTGTGACTAGTGAGATGCTACTTTGTTTCTTGCACTGGTGACAGACTCGGAATAGGATTTCTTCGGCCACGGTTTTTCTAGCCAGGTTTTAAACTCGGAATGTTTTATTTGAGTACCTTGCTGATTTCCCTTGAATAGCGCAAATATTTTTCCTTCAAAGGACCACGACCTTTCGACACTACCAATCTAGTATGTGTATAAAACACTATTTACATCGTACATCATTTTACACGTTTTTAATGCAAAAGCGAAAATATGTCGTAAATCTAGAAACCGATTTAGAAAAATGAAACACTTACGTTATAACCTCCTAAATTATCGTTGGCTGTAGGCAGACCCATGTAACGCTCAGTGAAAACGGAATCTAAAAACAATCAGTTCAATTAAATGGTGTATTATTCGCAATACAACGAATAGGTAACACAGCATTATAAACTCTTCTCATAAATGTAATTCTTGACAGTTCATGCGGTCAGTGCATATGATATACAATGTATTTTTACTGCTTTGTTATACCAGTCATCATAAATAGTGTAAACACTTATGTTCAGAACAGTCCGTGATTGATTGTTGATTGAATTAGCGAGTAACGAGAGCGCATGTCTGATGAGCGGATATTCTATTTATATTGTACATAATATACCATTGGGAAAACTTGAATCAGCGCATGTCTTCATTTTTTATTTGTATCTATTGATCTACTCATTTGTATGGAAAGCTCAATATTTATTGATAAACCGTCGAGTCCGTTTCCTGCGTAAAACCATTTACTTGATCATTTAGTGGACTTCTAGAAAACGCCCCTGAGAAGGGGCTTAAATCACTTTTATAACACTTTTGGTTTCCATTACATGGCTTAGAATGTCAAAACATGTGTAGATCTTGAATACAATGGCATATATTTACTAAACGTATTTAAGCAAGTCAATTGTAATGAATTATTAAATGAGAGTTTTACCATAGTAACGCCAATCTGTAACCGGGGAAACAGCCATACCGCATCGGAACGCATTCGATGCGCGCGCTATAACGGACGCCGTCAGAAACCCACCGTAGGACTGTAAACAACCAGTTTCAATTTAAAACATACAACGTTTGCATGTAGTTCAAATGGCGCGCGTCATTCGAAAATGGATCTCATGCCATATGGAACCCGCGTACCTCCGGTCTGGCCTGCGGTCCGAAAATGAGAAAACGAAAACTCGATTGACTTAACCCATTCATGCCTAGCGTCCTGCAAAAAGGACATTGCAAACAGCGTAGACCCAGATGAGACGCCGCATAATGCGGCGTCTCATCTGGGTCTGCGCTGTTTGCTTTAATGAATTTCTTTATGAAATATTCTAAATATAGAAATAAATAAACTTGACACCCCTAATTTTGGAAATAAATTGATCCAATTTAGAAGGATGGGAGAGTCCACTGGGCATAAATGGGTTAATTGAGATTGTGCAGGCTCGTCAGGATATGAAATAAAGCCCATTTTCGCATGACGCGGTTAATAGTTACTTGTTGTGACAATATTTTGGTTTACTCCATATACAACATTCACTGTAAATATGTGCATGAGCAAGAACAAAAGTGATATAATACAGCAGTAATAATATCAGACATATTATAAATGATATGTCAATTACAAAACACAAATATTGTATGAGTGTCTGTATAAAGTCGGCAATAGCATCTATTACTAACACGAATTCCAAATATTAGAATATAAAAGTCAGACATGGATCGTTTTATTTTTCAAGGTTTCCTCAAGACAAGTCTATACTTACCGCGCCCCATACAGTGGTATTTTCGTTCACATAATGTAGGTTGTTAAAGTGACTGAAAATGTAAATAAATAATAAATGGTATTTGCTGAAATAACACCATTATCTTATTACAGTTGATTTAATATTCACAAAACAGAGTATCTTGTTTGCAAGTGATATTAAATAGGCGAAGCACTTATTGATTAAAACAGCAAGTTAATAAAATTATACTTTTTGAATATCATTAACAATGCGTGAATGCCTTTGTTAGTTTGTGCAGTAAAATATATTTAATGTTAAAATGAAGCACATATGATACACGTTCTTTACATGAATAAGCAGGGTGTTAGCAGAACATGCCCGCACTTTTGGTTTCTACTAAATTACACCAGTCTAACCAATCGAATTTACTCTTCTGTAGAAATAGTTTCTTTATTAAAACGTTAAAATCAACGTCATCAACACTAATGTTTACTTAAAATATGACGTATTTCATTAACTAGGTAAATATTAATTTTGTTCAGAATATTTTTTTATTTAATATAAATGATACTAATGAACGACCTACTTAGCAGCGGTAATGATATCATCCGCCTCCAGTTGGCCTAGCTGTTTATACACAGCATGCATCCACCTGTTACCACGCCCCCCAGAACCACGCCCATCGACAAACACAATTATGACGCTATGACAACTGCACAGGTACTGCTCCCATCCGATATTAAACTCCTTGGTGACGAGCTGCGTTCCAGGTGAACCATTTCTGAAGTAAAGTTGAGTACACTTTTATACTGTGTACCGCAAATATTTCTTACAAACACACATTGATTGTAGTTACTTCTTGCAATAATGTAAATCGTCGATTCACTCACTTCTAAAGAATTCAAACTGATGTTATGAAATCAAGTATACTAACAGCGAATCAAACAAATGATTTATTCTAAAGGCAAACAACAACTTACACTTTAAATAAGATGTTATATGTCGTTATTTCTTCCTTCTTAAGTACTGGAGGTAATAAAGCTTTGACCCACATGTCTGCAAACAAATTTAAAACAACATGGATCTATAACACTGCCCCTTTATTTCATTCATACACAAACACGATTACTTTCACCAAACACTATTTTAAGTAGATTAGATATTGGATTGATGTCCTTCAATAAAAAAACGCCTAAATTTTAACTAGCGGCTAGTGCGACATTTTGAGATACCGCATGCTTCAAATGTTACTAATGAGCATACTAAGCTAAGTTTTAAAATGTAATCAATTAAATGACTTCAAGGAGATTCGAACCTAAGATTGCGATGTCACCAAGACCACGAATTTACAGAGAATAAAACCTACGATCGCGATGCCGCAAAGGCCATGACTTTACAGAGAATCATACGTACGATCACAATGTTACCGAGGCCACGATTTAACAGAGAATCGTACGTACGATCGCGATGTCATCAAGACCAGGACTTTACAGTGAATCATACGTACGATCGTGATATCACCAAGGCCACGACTTTACATATACAAATGCATACGATCGCGATGTCACGAAAGCCACGACTTTACAGAGAATCATACGTACGATCGGTCTCCTCTATGTCGATGGGAAGCTTAAGAAACTCCTCCACAGCCAAGGAATAGTCTTCCAGTTTGGTCCGCAAGTCCGCGTTGTCCTCGAGGACTGTCACTGTTATCAGAGGACATTTAGAAAAAATGAGCCATGTCATGTGAAAATGTGTCGTTTTTCATATGCTACCAGCGTAGCTCCAGACAAGCCTTAACAATCGCGTAGTCTGGTGGTCAGCTAAGCTGCCAGCAATTAAATCACGCAAGGTTGCATGGTTTCATTGGCGGACAGTGTAGCTACCTACCAGCCAGTTTGAATTCGCAGGCTGGTATAAAGTGTAGAGGGCCACAAATGGCATAAGACCCATTTTCACATGACACAATGTACGAAACAGACATACACAAGTTAAACACTTCCGTTTCGGCATTTGCATAAACAGGCATTCATTCTTTAACCAAAAGCGTGTTTTAAGATCAAATTTAAACTTTTTGGTAACAATTGTAATCCATAACTGGCGTACCTAATCCATTTTCAGTGGAGTAAAGATAGTAGATAGGAATCCCTGGTCCTTTGCAAGCAAGTATGTAGTATTTTCCAGACGACGTAAACGTAGCGTCGACGTACAGGCAGTCTTTCGAGACGTCACAAGACAAGCATTTAATCGATTTGAAGTCAGGGCTGTCTTTTTGAACTGTCGCTCTACAAGTACAAGCATTTAAAATATATTACAATTCTTATATATCTGAACAAAATCAAAGAGTGTTTACTGCCGAACGCATCTTAATATTAGTGTGAATAGTATGAATAACTATGAATGACAACTTTTTAATTGCGCTCTTGTATAGTTACATATCTTTAAAGTCAAATAGATGGTTCAACTTTTGTATAAACCTTTTATACAATGTACAATTATATCCTCAAAAATAAGTTCCAAATTTTCATTTGCCGCGATTTTGTGAAAACAGGGCTTAATGCTTTTACATAAAATGTCGTTCTAGATTAGCTTGTGCAATGCGCACTCACACTCAATTCATAGGCTTGTTTGTTTAAAGGGTCTCTTCTAAACAAAATGCACTTTAATCAATAGGATCGCTTATTTAACCCTTAAAGCGCTGGAGCTGAATTTTAAAGGCCTTTGCAAACAGTTTGTATCCAGATGAGACGCCACAGAACGTGGCGTCTCATCTGGATCCAAACTGTTTGCTATTCTGATAGTATTCTTTGAAAAAAATTCGAAGAAAATGGTAATTTTAGAAATTCAACAGACGACATTTTAGCAGACGACAAATTTCCCAGCATGCAAAGGGTTAAAGGAAGTATCCTCTAAACGAAAATGCAGTCTTTGTAGAAAGTGGTACCGGATAAGCCTGTGTGGACTGCACAGTCTAATCTGAGACGACGCTTTACACACATGCATTAAGCCCCGTTTTTTCAAACGCAATGCTAATTTTTATTCAGCGGTAACCCAGAAGGCAACCAAATGCGATAACCACGACAGTCGATTGGTAATCAATTTAAATAATGCTTGTATCGGAACAATTATGAATGCAAGTTAATTTTTTTTACAATTTTTGTAGCAAAACAAATACAAATAATATTAAAAATATAAAAGAAAATGGAATGCAGTGTACACTTACCTATATAAATGCTTCTCCGTAGGGTCGTCCATATTCGTAGCAGTAAAATATCTACAATTAAAAATGTAGCCTCAGAAAACTGTGCTTAATGCACTAGCGTAAAGTGTCGTCTCGTAGTAGCAAATGCAGTCCAGCGTAAAGTGTCGTCTCGTAGTAGCAAATGCAGTCCGCACGGGTTAACAGTGACAACACTCGTAGTAGCAAATGCAGTCCGCACGGGTTAACAGTGACAACACTTTCCGTAAAGTGTCGTCTCGTAGTAGCAAATGCAGTCCACACGGGTTAACAGTGACAACACTTTCCGTAAAGTGTCGTCTCGTAGTAGCAAATGCAGTCCACACGGGTTAACAGTGACAACACTTTCCGTAAAGTGTCGTCTCGTAGTAGCAAATGCAGTCCACACGGGTTAACAGTGACAACACTTTCCGCTTGCATTGGATTTTCAATAGAAGAGAACCACTTTTAATGAAAAATACCAAAAACAGCGCAAAGTGTTGTCCCTGATTAACCTGTGCAGACTGCGCCTGCAAATCTGGGACGGCACTTAACGCACATGCATTAGACCCAGTTTTCTCATAACATGGCTAATATGATAAACATTGATCTCGTGAAATGCGACGATGAACAGTGATGTTAAAGTGGTCAACAATTTTCAAACTATAGTTTATATGAAACACATGTATAGTTTATATAATGATAGTATGGTGTAAGTCTAACACCATATTAAGACTGCTTTGTATAATTTTGACAACATTTAGTTTCTATACGCATTATACTCTACGCGTAGTTTTATAGTGTCTCAAAGATTGAAAACTACAGAACAAAGACGACCGTAAAATGAACAGGTCCATTACGTTGGTTAGGAAATAGGTACTGAGTGTAGAAAATTCAATACTGTGGTTCGGACGAATTCCTAGCATTTGGTATTTAAACTATTGAAAATGCCGAGCAAGCATCACATACTTAACTGAGATATCGGATATACGATCTGTAGCAAAGACAAAGAACACATCGTATATGTAGTCCGGAATAAAGTATACCAACTAATGCGAAATTTAAATCAAGGTAGAATACACAGCCATAATTTGATTTTTTGAAACGTAGCAAATATCGGGAAAAGAGCTGGCACGTGTTCGATATTTGCTTATGTTATAATACCGTATACATACCTAGATATTCATTTAGTTTTTGTTATTAAATTTCCATAATCGTATATCAATCAACTAGGGATTCATGTACATCTTAAGAACATACAGGACAACATCAGCTAGACAAGCGAAGCTTAAATAATATCAATATCTTACATTTGCTCGAGGTTATCGTCGTATCCTACAATGTCAAATACATCCCACTGTCCTGCTGTTATAAATGTTTTGAAACCATCGCTTAATGTTCCCTGAAAATGAAACAATAGACATGACAATGGATAGGGCTGGGCTTAACTCGGTATTCGAAAACAATGTATACTTTCCCAGCTCTGTTTCATTTGTTTTTCAACACATAATACATTATATTAACCAATCGCAAACATATCCACAATCTGGCGATAATAAGCATAGTTTAAGCTTTGTATAATACATGATACAAGATCAGTCACACATAGATACAAACTTTAATTTACACTGTATTTTATTTTCATAATTAATACAGTATTTAAAACTTAACTGCATCTGAGACCTGATAATGTTAAACATAAATCTTCAATACGTTTGTGCTTTGCTCTCTGAAAAAGGGGTTTAATGCATGTGCGTAAAGTGTTGTTCCAGACTAGCTTGTGCAGTCCGCCAAGGCTTATCAGTGGCGACACTCTCCGCCTAAAATGGATTTTCGCTAAGAAATGCCTTTCTTTACACGAAATATACCATACAAGTGACAAGTGTCGTCCCTGATCAGCCTGTACTGACAGCACAGGCTTCTCTGGGACGACACTTAACGCACATTCATTAAACCCCCTTTTCATAGAGCACGGCCCATTAAAATGTTTATCGCAAACGAAGTTCTTGTTTAAATGATTGCCATTATCATTGGCAACACTGTTATACACTCACTTTGTATACAAAGTGACACAAGTCGACTCATTAGGTACGCATTCTTAGAAATATGTCGCACATGTTGATAATAGGTTACATGTAATAACACAAGCCAATATAAGGTTATGATCTTATTATTGTAGCCGGGAGGTAAAAATAGTGTGCAGTCAGCCCGGGACTCGAACCAGGGACGTTCCGCATACAAGTCTACAGCTGAGCTAGTGCCGCTTAACATCTTTCCAGCTATCCCGCTTAAATTCAGTTCCTTCGGCTGTATTGGTGGAAAGATATTTGACGGCACGGTTTGCTCAGTTGGGAGAGCGCATGCCTTGAAATCGGGAGGTCCTGTGTTCGCGTGCCAAACTGGCTGCACACTTTTCACCACCCAGCTTCATTATGCTTTATGGTTATAGTAAAGTTAACAGTGTCCTTGGTGAATACGTCTGATTATACTCTGTTGTGTCCGGTTTATGCAAAAAAACACCGTACTTTGTTTTTTTCTGTTAAGCTGTCAAAGAATTGCTTTGATCTTTGTCAATAGTCCACGACATTTTGTTGCGTAATCCCTCCACTAGACGTTAATAAATACTTTCAGTGCATGGTCTTATTGAAGAGAAATCCTCCACAACATTGGCTACCGGTTGTAAGTCAGACATACCTCTTAACTTCGATTAACAGACTAATATGTGCTTTGCGACTTTCCCCGGGACGTTCATTTCTCATATAATTTACGAATTTACCTTTTTGATGAAATGAAGTCAGTTTTTCGTAAATTTTATTGGCAAAGCTTGATTCTTATTAAGCTTATATAAGTCACATTTTACTCAACACCACGAAATTATTAGTTTGAATAAGTATGGGCAAACAATTAAATAATAACGGGCCATTTTAAATAGTATTTGCAAATCCAGTAAGGGTCACCGGAACTAGTATCTCAATGATCATACACATCTTACAGTCTATTAACTGTACCCGTCGACACGATGCTCATTTTTTGATTCTCTTCAAGCAACAGGGTTCGGTAAGTTTCGACACATATCTAATAACTTTCTTTAATTAAGGTTAATACTTCCAATTCTGTGCATTAAACATACCATTCCATGTCAACATTAATTGATTTTTGAAATAAATAATTTGTTATCTGTTTAATTGTGGTGTATAAAGCGTCTTGTATGTTTATGCAGTTTGCCTCTTGCTTTTAAAATTGAATAAACTGTTACAATAATTCATATACTGGTAGTTTCCCCGGAGTTTCAATGTGGCTATATTTAATAAAGCTAAGAATATAACACCATAATGTCGCTGTCGGAGTCAACCATGGCGATGTGCTGAAAGCTGCCGGCGGTGCCGTCGGTTTGCGGCAAGAGCAGGAAGTACTTGCTACCATCCGGCTTGAACACCACGGGGCGAAACTGTTTAAAAATAAAAATGAGGCTCGCCATGGGTAAACAGAGCTTAATGCAGGTGCTTTAAGTGTCGTTTCAAATAAGCGTATGCAGTCCACACAGGCTAATCAGGAACGATATTTTCGGCATTTATTCCTTCCTTTAAAGAAAGTATCTTCTAAGCAAAAATTCAATTTAGATGTTTAGTGTCGTTCCTGATTAACATGAGCAAATAGCAAGGAGCTAAAATAATTGCCAAATTATTGTCTTTTGCTGTTAATAGTTGTTTGCCAGTGGTGCTGTATGTTTTGTTTGTTAAACACTAGTACACCTAGGAAATAGATCACCTATAGATATACATTTGTTGAAATAATGCCTGTCATAAGAGTCCATAACATAACACCATTGAATCATTTGTTATAGTTATACTTAGTTGTGTTATTGCAGTTGTTTTACGAGATAATTAACCCTTTCACACTTAGAAGCAAACTAAAAATGGCTATGCGCAAGCAGCATACAACCAGAACTGAGTGCGAGTAACTCGCAGTCTGTTAAGGGTTTATGCTATTTGCTGCTGATCAGTATCTAAGGGTTGGAAATGAAGCTTATTTTTTTTATCTAGTAACAAAGTTTTTAATTAAATTTAACTTTTTTAGGGACTACATATGCGTCAAAATATGTATCTAAGTTGTAAAAATTTATTATTAAATCTAGATTAATTATCTTTAAATTGTATTATCTATTGAGCCCTATTCAACCGGGTTGCAGTCCACAAATCAATAATTCGTCATGAAGGTTCTTTAATATATCCATGCATAACATTCAGCATAAGCGTAATAACGGCGAGGTGATGACATTGTAATATATGTGATTGCGCCTTTAATGTCGGAAATCAGTAAAGAAGAGTGCTTTTATGATATAAAATAACAAACATTTAAGAATTATTCATTTCTTACCAAGTCGACCCAACCCGTTGTTGATTCCACTCTCAAATTCTGAAATACAAAACTCCCTGAAAAGTGTATATGAAAAACGACTCTCCATGGGAAGTAAATTACATCAATTTTGTAACACACATCAAGGATATATGATATTGATAGCCAATTATAAAAATACAACACTGTCATTGACTTTTGTTAATCAAACCAGAGCGATTCGATCATATTTCCAACGACGTCAAAACGTTTCCGTTTTATGCTTGATTGCAAACATGTATTTCGTTTAATTAGTATCTACATGTATATGTTCTTTGTGAATGTAGCGGTAACGAAGCAACTATTCCGTAGTCGGCAACAATAGCATTTTATAAGTAAACACAGTTTCAATAGCAAATATGTAAAGTATATTTTTAACAGATTATATTCAATACGCCAAGTTCATTAACTTGTAATATGTTACTTTATGATTGAAGTATTTCTGGAAGCCTTTTCATGCATGTTTGCAGCGAAGTCAAGTTGCAATATTACACACACGTGCAACTTCACCCATACAATAAGTAATAGAAAATCCAGAGGTTGCAAAATTAAAAGATTTTTTTCTTTCAAATTGAACATTAAATATCGCTGCAACCAAAGATGGTCTTTGACCGCTGAGCTTTGCAGATTATCATTTCAAAAGTGTTTTAATTAATTCTTAAACGGCGTTTTGTTTTTCTAAACAAAACATCATCACTTTTTCAACATACTCTTAGACACACGCGTTGTGGCTGTTAGAGAAAACCTAAGTTGTAAATGCCCAATATAAAATATGCGTTCAGTAAGTGCTAGGGCTAACATGTTATAATCTACCTTTTTGCATGAGGCTCCATTAGCCTCGCATAGTGATAAAATGGACATGTTCTGCGCACGATTCATCCACGTGACCAGCACGTGACTTTCATCCAGCCACGTGACGGCAGTAAAGTAGTAATCGCTGAAAACAAGACGCTTTTATTATTTAAGGTTATTTACTTGGATTTGCATTAAAATACAATATTTGCACAGGTAAGTGCACCCGATCCTGTTTTATTAGCTACTACTAGTAGAAACTTATTAGACTTTTTAGACTACTACTACTAATAATAAAAGATGCCTTTCCTACCGCGGTAAAATTTTAGTACTACTGCCAACACTAATAAAAGATGCTGTCGCTAAACGGTGCTTGTTCATTTGGCGGACAATGGTGTGCCACGTGTGAGGAATTATGCCGTTATTGCATAGCTGATTGTATTTCCTGCCTTTAAAATGCTCGAACGAATATGAACTCTGGATGTTGGGTTTCAATAAATTATAGCAGATTACACGATTTAAGCACAATTTGATACCTATGACGAGAATTCAGTTTAGTGCTACTTTTAAAATAACTATATAAAATATATAGTTTCCGGTTATGTAGTATTATGAATGGTGGGTAAGTGACTGAGTACCACACGCGAGTATAACGTCATGTCCGTATTTTGTGCTTTTTTTGGTAGTAAATTGCCGTGTCAATTTGTAATGGTTTAATAACCGTTATTTCGAACCTATCTCACTCCATATAGTGAAGACTATTTTAACGATGCAAGGCTGATTCGTTTCGCATCTGACACTCAGCATTGTATAATCAACACATGTAATGCTATAGACATGTTTTTAATCCGTTTATTGACTATTTGAAAAAACAACAACAGTAGAACTGAAACAGCATGGCATATTCTGACAACTTAATGAGTCATAAGCTTGTAGAGGCACGATAAATCTTATTAACATTATTAGTAATATTTACATGTTTTTGATCTCACTTGGAACCGGAATCGTTGATGTTGTGTTAGAAAGTAAATGGACGACCTTTAGCACTACTTTCGGATTTGGCGTTCCTGGCTGAAAACAAAGCCCCAAATAATGAATGCTCACAATAATGTATACGGCATGTGATACGAAATGTTACACGACTCTATGTAGAGAAGTGCCCCTTATTAAACGGTACATTGCTAATACTAGTCTGACTGTGAACAGTCAATTGCTATAACAATAGCGTAAGTAAACGTTAAGTATTCGTCATCAAATAAGCAAAAAATACTAATTTTTGATTTTAATGTGATTATTGATTTGTACAAAAAATCTCAAATTAATTAGTTGAAACTAATTTGTATTGTTTTACTAAAGAACATTATTGGCTGATATTGAACTATTGATTTAAGCTTCATTCGTCCAAACCGCACTTATTTTTGTAAACATATGTTGTTTTACATTTCCAAAGTCTTCACCTTCGGATAAGATAGATGTTCAGTTCTGCCGAATTCGTCACCAGTGACGTCATACATCAAAATTTCGTACGTCATCACATCTCTGTCGTCAAAAGAGGCGTAAAGGATATACGAGCCGTCGGGAGAGAACCAGAAGGCTGAATTAGAACGCAGTATTTCCTCTGCAAGTAAATACACAAGACCTCAAATGATTTAAATCCACCAACAAGAGGCTAGTTTTAATTCAGACATAATGTACATGTGAATATTCGATATACTTAAGAGTAAGACGGTGAAGAAATATGTTCGCTCGAGTAAAACTCATACGTGACCTTGATTTCTGAGCGACATTAAACCGTTGACGTTGTTTTAAAATTTACTAGCTGTTTTTTCTTTTCTTATTTAAGCTCGATTGCATTTGTTGTTGCTTATTTGCAACGCTCTCGAGTCCAATTCCTGGGTGTCTTTGGGAAATCTTAACAACGCTCCCACAGTAGGGAGCGTTCCCGTGACCTCCAGATCGCTAGGCGGACACCATATCCACAACGCCACGGCGAGCTTAGCTGTTAATCAGCTGTTAATAACCCTTTTCACTATTTTTATCATTCCTTTATAATCAAAATATGGTTCATAAGAGTAAACACTCATATTTGGTAACTAATGTGTAAAGTTTTAAATACATACTTTTAACATTGTGTGTAGAGGAATAAAAAGACAATTGTGTATGAATTCAGTTACGTATATTACATTTTATTGAAACCGAATTAGCACATCATAAAATTTTTGTAAATATTTACATGCACATTTTTATCCTTTGCAGTTTCTTAACATGTAATATTGTTCTCTCTTCTTCTACCATTTCAATGACTTAACATGTAATATTGTTCTCTTTTCTACTACCATTCGAATCTAAAGATTGTTGCTTTAATCTTTATCCAGTATATTTACAAGCAATGTATGCATTAAACCAAAATACTTGTAATACCATATTACCATCGAACCTTCAACATATACATGCGTTTCAATACAATTTCGTCAACTAAGTACCCTACATTAAATACAAATAAACCGTACCTTCATAAACCCAATCTGGGACGCCGTTGAAGATTCTCTCGATGTCTCCAAAGCCATCAAATGTGAGCTGAATGACATCTCTGCGTGTTGGTTCCCGCATATAGTAAAGGTCGTTGTATTGTACGAAAACCTGGGTCAGAAAACTAACGTATATAAATACAGCAGTGACGTGGTATTAAATCACCACCTGGGTCAGATACAGCAGTGACGTGATATTGCAATTCCACCTGGGTCAGAAAACAAACGTATATAGATACAGCAGTGACGCGGTAATGAATCAACACCTGGGTCAGAAACTATTGTATATATATATATATATATATATATATATATATATATATATATATATATATATATATATATATATATATATATATATATATATATATATATATATATATATATACAGCAGTGACATGGTATTGATTCAGCACCTGGGTAAGACAGCTAACGCATACAGTAAAGGTCGTTGTATTGCACCAGCACCTGGGTTAGAAAGCTAATGTATATACCAGTAAAAATAGCAGTGACGTATTGAATGAAAATCTGAGTTTCAACGCATAATGGAAGTAAGAAAACGCTCACGAAGGCTACTTATTTAAAAGAGACCACATGATGACGTTACTACATGTGTAATAATATATTTGTGTGTAAGAAATACTTAATTAAATGAAAACACGAACATTGTCTCAAATAAACACATACCTGAAGAAGTGAAAATTAATGAAATACGTGACTTGTTTTGTGAATCAAAATAAAGAATTTCGACTTAGTACTTGTCGATCAAATCCAAGAGAACATGAAAATGCAAAGACGTTTAAAATAAGTTGTTAATTTCAAAATGTATGTACTAAATTATATTCAATTTGTATCGGCTTTATGACGTGTTGTGATGTGTATTTACACGGTTAAGTGACGCAAACCCCAACATACTTCTTACCAAACTATGCCCGACCGGGGACCAACGCACCGTCTGAAACTGGTCTCCATGATGGCCCACAAGGCTATGTGATTGTCTTCAAAAGTAACATTGACGTTTTAAAAATTAAATCAATTTCTAAAGATACATTACACTTAAATTATCGAGTCTTTACACGGGTTCGCCGTGCTATTTCAAGCATGACATTTGTGTTATGATTTATTTTATCCCTGGGATGCACAGACGAAACAGATAACACATTTGTGTACATTCACCTTAAATCAATTTAAATGATAAACATTAAGTTTTATTCACTCTCGTGTTTAATGGACATTTTATGTAAAACAATTCTAAATGTTGTTTTACTTGTTACCATATTTCTTTATGCTGAACTAATATTGTTTGAGTCTAATTACCAATCCAAAACCACCATTATCAATATCACAACGACTTCAATCTCAACTACTTAATCTCAAATTTGATGTACACGATTTACGTTGACGTCTAAATGTTGTATCCTTTACTATTTACATGCAACTACTTAAGTGTAAACATGGATAAAATGGCGTTCATTTGAATATATCAGCAAATGGATATTAATTAAATAATAGAACTGTATTGACAGTTTTTAGCAATATTTGATCACTAAATGTCTTATAGCAAACGTGTTTAGTAAAAGGATTTAACTTTTCTTACTTCGTGGTTATATTGATGACTTTATACTTGGATAATGTGGAATGTCGGTAAACCTGCAATAAACATGATTTACATGGTACGAAGATACGTGTTTTGGTCGCCAAGTTGTTTTATATGCTAAAACACTTATATATTTACCATTATGATCCAATCACAAAATACATTTGTATTCGAAGGTAAGGCGGTTATATGTAGAACGGTTGGTAAGAAAACTACAATAACATACATGTATATAACACGCCATAAAGCTACATGATGAACTCCATTACACTATGAATATTTTAAATATATGGTAAATACAGTAGCTTTAAATAAATGCATTAGATAAGCTTATTCAACTCACGTTATAAATGTTATACTGGAACAGGGCAAACATCCCATCGGCGGATATGCTGAACTGGTCTGTATTCAATACTCTCTAAAATTGTATAAATGCGTTTATTTAACGGAATAAAAGGGATGTAGAAAAATAAATACTCATAGAAAAAGAGGTCGATCAAATTAGCAATAATGAGAAAGGTTGATATAATTAGATTGAGTAAATGAGTGACTGAGTGAGTGAGTGATTGAGCGACTGAGTCGATGCGTGAGTAAACTATTAAGTGAGTGATTGAGAGTGTTTTATAGTGTGAATGCGTGTGTAAGTAAGTGAGTGACTGACTGAGTGCATGAGAGACTAACAAAGGGGTGTGTGTTTGTGTGTAAGTGAGTGAGTGAGTGACTGACGGAGTGATTAAGTATGTGAGCGAGTGAGAGAGGTATGCGTGCTTGACGTGAGAGAGTGAGAAGAGTGTTATAAAACATTCAGATAACGTATTTACAATTAAACAAATATTTGCTAAATATGCAATATACTTAGTTTTATTAAATCGTCATTTTCAAAGCTCTGTGAGTAAATTCAATAGCGATAAGATGTCGATTATGATCATTTACACTTTTGTGTAATATTTTCCTTCGCGAACACGTTTGATGGTTGAAACGTATTTCAACCTGCTAAACATTTACGATTTTCACGGAACGTTTTGAGTAAGTGGCCAAAACTTTAATCGTTGTTATGTTAATTGCTGGATTTATGTTTTGTCATGCAGACAGGAGGGACGCCCGTATTATATAAGGCTTCCAATCTGTGGTCATGCACTGTACAGGCTATTGATCACTTAACTTACATAGGGTCTAAACAATCGCTCTCCTAATAGTGTGTCTTGAGTTTCAGTGTTCTCATACATAACAACAATAAAGTTAGGTTACTTACGAATGAAGAATTATCAAACAAAGGCTGCGTTATGTTTGCCTTGCAATCATACTTGTGGACGCCGCCATCTCTGGATCGATACAAAAATGTATCCTCGCCTGAAATAGAAAAGCATAACCATTACACAAATACATGTAACCATACAAAAGTAGAAACACTTTATTCGTCTGCAGCTTTTAAAAAAACCGCTTACAGCCCGCTAACGTTAATGTCGAAAACACGCCGTTTTCAGTAAATACATGTCTGTAAATGTGCTTTAAACAATTAAGTTTGTGAGTTTGGTGTATCCATTATAGTCAGGTTCACAATGTCAATAAATTATATTCCGTTCAAAATCATGGTAGATTAGCAAAACTATACATTTTTGGAAAGATTATTACATGGTCAATCTGAAAATCAATGTTTACATTTGCGCTGATACCTGTATGGCCGCCATTTTGGATTTTCAAAATGGCCGCCGTAAAAATACATTTTTTACTCTATTTCTGCCTCTAATAACCCTAAAAACTTTTTAAAATATACTAAACCTATGTGTTCAGGTACAAGGAATCCATTGGTTACATAATCAGACTTCTGACTGTAACAGTTCTTTCTTTTTTCAGGAAATATGCATCCAGGGAGCAGCCATTGATACAAAAATATGTTAATATTTTATTTAATAAAAATGTTATTGATACAAAATCCTGTCTAATGCCTTCATCTACACAGGCAGTCATATCATTCACATCTACACAGGCAGTCAATAACCAAATATACACAGGCAGTCAATGGCATCAAACATACACGATTACAGAATATGCCATTTAAAGTTCGTCATCACTGTCATCACTGTCCTGTGTTTCGTATCCGACAATATAGTCCGCGTCGTTTTCACAGTCCGTTCCACACAAGTCCGGTGCAAGTTAAGTCATTTCTTCTGCATGAGCACCGCTGGGTTGAGCAATTGGCTTTGCATTGACATCTGACTGACTCGACAATGGCCTGCGGAGCTGGTAGAACCTTGGTGGTGATAGGGAGTATATGGCCTTTTTCGTCCTGATGGTAGCCATTTTTGAATGGGTCAAACTGCTGTTGCCAAATGACAGTGGCTTGGTACTAAACTCTACTCTGTACTCGCACACGTTCAATGTGCTCCTCAAGTGCACCAGTTGTTGGAGGCAACTTGTTACTTTCTGCCAGATTTTTGCAAAACAGATGCCATCTTAGGTCAGGAATACTTGCAATCTGAATACCTTTTGGGCAATACGCTAGGCATACAAAGCTGTCCAATGTTTCTAATACATCATGCGTTAGGTCACCATCTTCCGGTAGTTTCATCAGTGCACTGACTACGTCCCTTTCAGCCTTGATGTAGTGTTGAAACCACCTCGTTTTACCCACTCCTGAGAATCGACCAATATTGTCTGCTCCAGTAAACGCGTAGAATATCGGTAATGCTGCTGCCTTTTCTCTTCCTAGCGCTCTCCAGATTGGCCATACCTCCACGGTTCCTGATACCATCGTCATCGATGTGTTTTTGCAGAGCTTGTCATAGGCTGCAATAGCCAGAACCAGGACGTCTGTATCCGGGGTGAAGAAGACTAACTGTGCTTCAGGACAACGTTGTGATGCTGCCGCTGCTAAGCTGATCATCAGTGTGTCAGCTTCCTCATGTTTGTTTGAGTCAAACTGCATGCTCCGATTGCTTCTAGTGTGGCCTGCTGCTGACGCGATGACTAACTTTGGAGAGTTTGCATTGTACTTGAGTGTTGCCTCAGCAAGGTACACTGTTAGATCAGCTTTCGTCTTTTCATGATAGGAAGCGACCCATTGGTATGTGTTTGATGCTTGTGTCATCCGCAATCTGGTATTGAACAGGGTCTTTGCCTTGTCGTTTTTCTCTGGTTTTCTGCTTCAAGGAGTCTGACTTGTACGTGTCGAAGACCAGGATAATCTCATCGGATCCTGCTGTCAAGGTCATGAGGTGGTCATTGAAATGCTGGCCGAGATCTTTGACTGTGATGATTGTCGCTGGTTTCGTTGTCATCTTCTGGACTAGCACCATTCCCTCAACAACAGCGATTCTCCGACTCGTAGATGGTCCTTGAAATGGAGTTACTGCATCGACAATATAATCAGTCTGTTCTGTTGTTTCTGCTGCTTGAGCATCAGTAGGATTTTCATTCGTTTTGCTTTAGTTCTCGATGCTATGGATCAGCTTTGACTCATTGCATGGAAGGATCGAGCCATCAGGTGCAAACAGTGCTTTAGGGGTAAGAGTGAACTCATAGTTCCCAATAGCATTCTTCTGATCGATGTCACGGTTTGATGTAGCTAGTACCATCAAACGACCGTTCAGGTCTTTCGTTTCTTTCAGATCGACTGACTGGTCACGGATCTTGACTGTTTGCTTTAGGTTCCTGATATGTACATTTTGTTATTCTGCTTCTTGACTGGTGCCCACAAACTGACGTCTCCATTAATGCGTTCTGCAACGTAATCCTTATAGAGCTTCTGGCTGGTATCATCGATATTCAGAATCTGTGGGACATACTCTTGTGGAACATAAGCATGTGTGATGAAGTTGTAGAGCTGGTCACCCTCAGCAGCGAAAGGATTGCCATGACTAAGTATGGCAGCCTTTATCCGGTCAACATTTTCATGCTCTTTCCTGACGGCACTTGGTTGTAAATGATGATGCTCTTGTGGCTTGTCAGCAGCAACATCGAATTGCTCTTTGAATTCTCCTGAAAGACGTGCCATCTCTGGCGTGGCCAAGAAGAACCACTGACGAGCATTGGCATTATTAGAAATGCCAATTAACCCAGAGTGGATCTTCATCATCCTGTTAATTTGTTTACATGCGTGATCTGCTCCAATAGAGACAAATGGGATGACACTCTGGTGACAGATATGTTTCCGTCTTGAAGTTCACGCCAGGTTTGTGGATGACTTGTCTTCAACTCATGCATGTCTGCGATGTACCGTGGCCAGAGACGCTTGTATCTTATTCGATCCAAGGCGAAGAACAGCTTGCTTAGTGCCTCCCCTGCTTGAAGGTGGAGAACAAATCTGAATTCCTGGATGCCTCGACAAAGTACAAGATGGTTTCAACTCGATGGATGTAGTTCATCAAGGACTTGAACAGCGCGTTTGTAGATTTCTGTGCTTCCCACGTTTTCAGCTGTTGAATGACATCTTCGTTGGTGAGGGTGTGCAGAAGCTCGTCATTGGCCATAGTCACGGCTCCTGGATTTGTGCTTCAAACAACTGCTGTTTTTGCACAAGCTTCGTGGGCCTGATCTGCTGGTATCAAGCAAATGGATTTAAGGTTGGGCTTCTCTGTGAAGAATTGTTCCAGGACAAGTACATATAGAGGCTTAGAGCCATGTAAGTATGGATGTGCCCCCGAAGGGTTCTCTTGAAGTGGGCGCACTTGAGGATCTGTCTTGTTGTGGCAGAGCCGTATACATCAGCCTCAACCCATGCATCGTCTATCCCTGAGTTTTCTATGGAGGTTCCTAGAGCTCTCAGCGCAGCCATCACAGTATGTAACTCACCCAGTCTGGGGACAACTCCTCCTTTCAGATCAAGTCTTGCATCCAGCAACTGCACTGCCTTTCGTACAAGGCGTGTCGAATGTAATCACTGTAGGGAATTCTTCACCAACGACCAGCGTCTTCAATTCTGACGCTTGCAGGATCACAGTCAGCATCGTAGACCACTCGTGTGCAACTTCTGGCAGCAGTGGTAGTGCACCAACTTGGGTTAGAGATTGGCCAACCAACACTAGCGATTTGAATCCTGCCCAACCTGTTAATTGGCTCCGTTCTCCATTCTCCTTGCTCTAGAAAGAGCAGAAGCTATTACCCAACCTAGGTTGGTCAGTTCATATGATGCAGGAACACCTGTGTTGTCGACCACAAACTTGTTCGCTCTCCTGTCTGGCCCAGGCTTTGGTTTGCTGCATGGCTTGATGGAAACATGATACGGAAGAACCGATAGGTTCTTTGCCTCACGAGGTTCCAGGCTGGGTGCGATGGTTTCTCAGTAGCATTTGCCTTTGATACACAGCTGTGATTGTCCCATGTGTGGTTCCTTTCCCATCAGCTGTGTCCTCTGCAAAGTCAGTGTTGTCAATAGCAAAGAACACAAACGACCCTTTCTTGAGGAACGGTGGTACATACAGGCCATTGAACTCTCTTGTATTTTCTACAACAGCATTGGCAATTGATGTTTCCAGGAGCAGGGCACCGCTATAAGGTACACAATAGTCATGTTGAGTGGAGGAGGTGCACCAACTTCTTGTTCTGGTGTCATGGTGAACACTAAGTGCCAACCCTAGAACCTGTGGATTTTCTCGTACAGACTGTGTCCGGAATGTGGCCAGTGCATGCTAGGGTTTGTGTTGTACCTGCCTTCGGGTCTTGAAAGCATACATTATGTTCTGACTTATGGTCAGTGCTGATCTGTATCTCATTAGTGGCGCAAGAATAACAGCTTCGATGGCCACATTGCTTTAGCTTCGAGCATCGTTGTTTTGTGCAGTCCTGGAGACGTCTTTGAAGGGTAACATATTCTCCATCCTGAACGCTGGCTCTGTCGGCCACTATGTCCAGTAACTTCTGGTACGATTCTGTCCTGGGATTTAGAATAACTGTCCCTTTGTTATTGTTTTCTCCTGGCAAATGGTGCACAGTTTCCAGCCTGTAGACTCCTTGGACGTGCCCAAAGACAACGTGCTTCCATCAGGATCTTCACTCATGATAGAGCTATGCACTGAAAATACAAAAGAAAAAACCCCACTATATACACTCCACCAATTAGATAGTGTAAACTAAATACTGTAATGTAACTAACACGTGAGCAGTGTATGTACTTTTATGACGGGCAAATGAATTGACTTAATTAAAATATGAAAACAACATTTTGATGGCCAGCTTGTATATATACTAAGGTAATATAATGAGCAAAGAGTACGTAGGTTTATTATATATGTACTCTATGCTCATTAGTTTCACTCAATGTAAATATCTCTGTCATCTACGGCTTTTACTTGTAATATCTCTGCACTGTTGCGCTCTCATCCTAACAGAGTAGTAATAGTTATAGACTCATCCTCATAACATATAGGTAAGAAGCGAATGCATAGAGAAAGGGCGAAATATACCCAATATATATATATTCCAATATACATATATATACTATATATACTCAATATACCAATATACCAAAATATTAACATTTTTTGTATCAATGGCTGCTCCCTGGATGCATATTTCCTGAAAAAAGAAAGAACTGTTACAATCAGAAGTCTGATTATGTAACCAATGGATTCCTTGTACCTGAAAACATAGGTTTAGTATATTTTAAAAGTTTTTAGGGTTATTAGAGGCAGAAATAGAGTAAAAAATGTATTTTTACGGCGGCCATTTGAAAATCAAAAATGGCGGCCATACAGGTATCAGCGCAAATGTAAACATTGATTTTCAAATTGCCCATGTAATAATCTTTCCAAAAATGTATAGTTTTGCTAATCTACCATTTTCTGAACGGAAAAACATAGTGAACCGACTATTAGTCTAGAGTCTTTATTGAAGAAGACTTTTTGGTACTGAATCGCAACATTAATACAAACTATCTGAGTGTGAAGGAGCAAGACAAAATTGTTTCAATCCATACTCGATTTGAACTTAAAACTTGTTTGTATATAAATCAGACGAACAGTAATGGGTGTTCCGTAATTAGCGACGGACTTAATTCAAATTGTTTAGTGAACAGCTAATGGAACATCGTAATATTTATAATAATTACGCATACTAACTACTTAAGACTTTGTAAATTCAATAATTATTTTTACACCAGTGAAGGGCGACCGGCACAAATGCAATATAAATGAGGTGAGCTCTTATGAAATTCTATGAGCATTCTTGAAAGCGTATACATCAGCCATCGAGTGTGTTAAAAATTTGATATTTCAAAAGATTAGAATCGTTTAAAAACGTATAAATTAAAAGTTTTCAGGTATGCATGAATACATGTCAATTTGTTTGACGTCTCTATATAAATTTATGCAACCTGCCGAAAATAAACTTATTGCAAATGTTGGAGCAATCTTTATACTGTCATAAATATCGATTTTTATAGATTTGATTTTATGAGACACCGTATTACAGTTGTGGACATGAACGGAAGCTATTTGATTACAATTACATTTGGTTGATTTTTCTTTTATTAGTCAATCCATATATATCAAGCATTTATTACATCCCGACCAACGATCGTACAGCACCTCTAACATCCATCAAGATGAACAACCAGCTTTGTTTAAACTGAACTATATGCGTGATGTTGACTCACATCAGTTGTTTTCCGTGCGGAACATTGATTGAAGCTCTTATTAATCATATATATATATATATATATATATAATTGCACTATTGCTACTGTAGCCTTTCAGAATAAGGAACTGTGTTCAACATTACCAATTGTCGTAAAAGTGCAAACACAACATTATACAAGTAGCTCATTAAACTTGACTTCAACATGATCAATGAAAAAACATATAATAGACAACACACTAATACTAGACGCACTGCAATAAACATTGGATTAATTATTCAAATACATTCGAATTTCGATTGTAACTAAAAAACTACCTATGCAGTGCATCTGTTTGTTAGCATGTTTTAAAACATGTTGCGGGACTGAGCAGTTAGGTTTTCATGTAGTTGAATGATTGCATGTGCATGAAAATATACACAAAGTCAACCTTCACCTGCGCCAGACTATGAAAACCTTATGATACCGTGCAGATGTTTTTTTTTATAATTTACGGTAAACAACCAATTCCAAAACAATGAGGCAACAAAAAACTGCACTTGAAACCACAACAACATGCAATTTAAACAAACACCTAAACAAATGAATGAATATGAGAGTTTCGTGAG
Organism: Dreissena polymorpha; assembly: GCF_020536995.1. Lineage (NCBI taxonomy): Eukaryota > Metazoa > Mollusca > Bivalvia > Myida > Dreissenidae > Dreissena > Dreissena polymorpha. The sequence goes on along the minus strand of NC_068364.1, from coordinate 47,487,725 downwards.
AGTACATAACTATTCATGGCACTCCACAATAAATGTTCAATTTAAAAGATGCAATCTTACCTTTAATCATAATAGGATTGAACGTTTTTGGTTCATATTCGCCTTTGATGAATCCTCTAAAGTCTAGCTCTTTTTTACGAGCTCATCTACTGTCTCTGTTAACAGTGAACTGATATTAAAAACGGAGTTGATCATTGCATCGAAGAACATTGTATCAGTTGTTAAATGTATACATTATAAGTGATTTACCCCATTCTAATGCACGCATTATTGAAATAATAATAATTTGTTTAATGTCAGTGTATTGAACAACGTTGAAGTACATCTCAAACACGCTGTAGTAACGTCATTTTGCTTATTATTTAACATCGAAGCCATTTTGATGTTCAGCGTGGTCTTCAACCACGTTATTTTCATGACTTTCTACATTAAGACAGGACACTAGGAAACGTGATGATCAACAAGTACTTGTTAAATACGGTTAGTCTATTTGCTGCGGACAAAATCCTTGACCACTTACAAAGGCACGTAGTTTCGTTCTTCTAAGCTTCTTAAAAAAATCTCATCTGAATTCAACACTAACCTGGTATGCTCTATATATACAGTATGGATATTAAAACTTATTGATACTTGTTTGTAAGCAGTGCAAAGTTGTTGATATTTATTTGTAAATAAAGCTGTCGGTATATAAATGTCGTGATATAAATGTCGTGAATAGACAACTAGACTTAGTACTCTGTTCATACAATATCAGTGATGGTTTTTCAATACGAAATATCCCAAACATATCAAGTCAGTACAACTGCTGGCGGCGGCGACAAACCAACTACGTCAACATTAAAACCCAACTCCTCTCACAAAAGTATTTGTCGTAGAAACATTCTGAGGACATTACTTAGGAGTTCAAGTTCAATTTACTATTTAGTCGAATCGTAGGGGTCCTTTCTTCATCCAAGTATTACATATTGACCGTGCTATGTGAAAAGGGGGTTTAATGCAATACAATCCGCACAGGCTTATCAGGGTCGACACTTCCGCCTAAACTGGATTTTTGCACAGAAGGATCTTCCTTTAAACGAAAAATACAATAAAATCGGAAAGTGTCGTACGTGAAAAGCCTGTGCGGACTGCACACCTAGCGATGCTCATATCAATTCGTACAAATGCGCTTGGCGTTTATCCTTACCGATTGTACAGAAAAGTATAGAACTACTGTTAATAGCTTCGATCAGATTGGCTATTGTTGGCCTATCTTAACGTGACCTGATGCAATCGGCTTAGATATTCACCAAACATTCTTAGAATATCTTAGACTTAGAATAAGAATACAGAATATTCGTTTAATAAACATATTAAAGAGGGCTTCAATTTGCGTAAAACTTTGAATTCATCACCTCTAACACACATCAACCTGTTATGGACATTGTGTATTTCAGATATGAACCATTGGTATCCTACTCATATCAGAATTGAGAAATGTTCTCCGAGATCTAAGTATGTTTTAATTATTGTTTAAGTATTTATCCAGCCAAATTGATAGTATAAAACGACAAAAAGTTTTAGTTTATTTATAAATTGTAACTAATCATTCTTACTAGGTGTGACCAGAATGGTTGCAGTAACTATTCAAGGCGATGATGGTCAAGATTACCAAACATTGCAATGATGATGCCTCGCCAGTTCCTTTTCTCTTGGGTTGTACCCCAACCAGGTCCTTAAAATAGATAACATATACCGATTAGTGTTGAAAATTCGCTATACTAAAATGACAGAACCATAATCATATAAGTGATTTTTTGCATCAAAACTATTCATTTCACCACTATCATAATGACCCCAATTCATATTGTCTTCAACGTCCACTTCATTGACATATTTCTTATCGACAAAATCACTCAATCAGCACATGCTCATCATGATCGTCTTCATTATTGTCATCTTCTTTGGCAATGTACTCTTTCATGCATTACAATATTTATATATCATCATATAAAACAATCTCAATCATAAAAAAAAAACATGATCATATCGGCATAGTTGCCGTCTGTGTGGTCTGATGTTTTTCATAAGCATCCCTGTCCTTTTGCAGAGTTGTACCATTCAACAAAAGTACTCATTTCTCTGTATACATTTAATTGTCTTAACTGTTACTGAACGCACTAGAGCGGCCATTCAATTTAACATCGTTAAATATACAAGAGCTTTGTAACAGATAAAATAACACACACTTGTGTTTTTTGGTGTAGAAAGAACGTGATCTCCATATCTTCAAACCTAGCTTATGCATGTATTAGATTTTGAAAGATAAACATTTAATTTTTAATTGTTATGTCATCATAGAACCCACCGTTGTTGTCCGACGGCAATTTAAATTTGAACTTGCATTTAGCAGAAGTCGGCGTTTTGCGTGTATTAGCCGTCTCCCAACTTCAAAGGGTGAGGTCAAAACTAGAGGTTTAAGGTCATATTTTAGGAATGGTGTGGAAAATCCGTGCCGTATGTACACAGTCTTGTTGTGTTCTATTCCTGAGTATGCTATTCTTAGATTATAAGAGAAAGTAATTACATATCATATTTGTACATCCTATATACAACGTATTACGCAAAAGCAGTGTGTTATACAAATATGGATGCATTCGCTTTACCATGACACTCAGTGACAAATACGAATACGGTCCGTACCATTTTATAGATTAGGCATCGTTATCAATTATATGGGCATTTTGCCTATGGTCAGGATCATGCTTATTGGACATAGATATCACAGCGAGTACAAATGTGCGCGACACATAATCAATACATTTCTGTCGTGAATTCTTCCGCGGGGAATATCTCCATCATCTGAGTCGTGTTCTGAGAAAACTGGGCATAATGCATGTGCGTATAGTGTCGTCCCGGACAAACATGGTGCAGTCTGCGCAGGCTAATCAGGGACGATTCTTCCTCCTTAATTTGATTTTTGCTAAGAAGAGACTTCATTTTAACGAAAAATGCCATAAAAGCGGAAAGTATCGTCTCTGATTAGCCTGCGCGGCCTGCAGAGGCTTAACTGGAACGACACTTTACGCACATGCATTATGCCCAGTTTTCTCAGAACACGACTCATTTGCTGGCTGAGGTTTATATGCATAAATACTGCGGCTAAACGCTATCTTAGGATCAATGCTAACTGAAATGACATGTTTATCATGAAATAAAAATCATGTTCATTTGGGTAACGAAGCATTGCTTGTGCTGAAAACGACACACAGGCGATCTTTGTTTATAGGCAAAAGCTTACTTGCTGTACATAAATGTATTTTGATGATAATAATGAAGTTGAATTGGTCGCTCATCTTTTGGGCAGCTGATTCAACTGATTTGTATTCTTTATATCTTGAAATATCTTTTGGCATATTTTCATTTGAAATTCAATACGTAGATATCTTGGCATCAATACTTGATGCAAAATAAGCTTAATATCAACAGAGTAAAGCCTCAATCTGAAATAATTTATTCCTTTTTGACATAAACTGGAATGTCAGCTAGATGTTTATTAATAACCAGGTCGCTAATCTTTTAGCGTTTTGATCTTTTATTCCCACTTGACACAATGTAAACTCTCATCTGCTATTCCAAAAAGGATATTCATGACAGATGATGATCGACGTTTAAGCAGTACAGAAGTTATTAATGCAATCACGAATCGGAGATATAGCATAATTTCTGCAGTCCCAGAAATGGGATATTACAGAAAGAGTGCTTTAACTACCTCCTCGCATCACAGGTAGGTCGCGCTATGGTTTACAAGTTTACATTTAAACCCGTGGTTTCATAAATTTGTCTTTAACTCTTTCTTATCAAAGGAGAACTTATTTAATTATATACAATTGTACCTTGTAAGGCGTATTTACATTTAGAATATAAAATTCAGTATACATTTTGGGGAAAATATTAAATATTTTGTATTTTTAGAATTCGGTTACACCGACCAAGTGGTTTCATAATTTAAATGGAGAACTTGTATACTTATGAGCAGTTGTATCACTTTAGAGATTTAGTGAAATATTGTATAACATAAAAATCAGTATACATTCTTGGAAAAGATATTGCATAAGTGTTTTTGTGTTGTTGTATTTTTTTTAGTATTAAGAAAGACCGACCACGTGATGGTATACTTCTCAAAATTGTGTTTTGTAATTTTAAAATTAAGTTATCGTGAATTATTAGACAAAGCTTTATTCTTAGATATTTTATGTTTGCACTAAATTGAAGTTATTGTCTAATCATTGTTCTCAATCCGATTGTATTAACACAACTATTTTTATTGTTTTATATTGCCACCACGGGTCGAAAGATGTCTTTTGAAGGAA